>NW_017386190.1:26842-53243 GCF_000237925.1 Schistosoma mansoni
ACCAGTCTCACGCCAGACATTAACACCATTGGTTCCGGCTCAGTGGTCTATTGGTTAAGTGCTCTGGCGCGAAACTGGTAGGTCCTGGGTTCAAATCTCGTAAGGTAAGGTCGTAAATGCGCACTGCTAAAGAGTCCCACAATAGGAGGAAGCTGCCGTTCAGTGCCACCAGGTTTTCCTTGATGGTCTAGCTTCAATTGACTCATGCTTTCAACTATAATTGGATTTAACAAAACATATTCTTCATGACAGTTTGTTTTATATAAAGATTAAAGAAGAATAATGCTGTAAATCAAGGGTATTTATTTAGATTTAACGACAGGTTGAAATATCATGAACAAATTAGTATATGTTTGTTTTATTTCCTTAATCATGTCCATCATTTCTGGTTATTTCATACCTGAGAAGATCAAAAGCAATTACATAATTTGAATAGATTATTTATTTACACCGAAATGTAGTGAAATTACATGGTTTCAAGTTTCATTTCATATGAGTATTCTTCCAAACAAGTAATATGTAGTCTAAAATTGAAAAAGATATGTATAACATTCATATTTTCACGTTGATACATAAAGAATTTTGTAAAATGATCATCTTTGATTTAGATAGAAGATCAAAGGGATAAAATTGATTGGAAAAGTAAAAGTAAGACTTTTACACTGTTGAAAAGATGGTTTATTGGTTTTTTTTTAAAAATGATATCAAACTTGAATATCAACTCAAAAAGTTGGGGCCTCTAATCTTCATGACAGGCATTAGTTACTATGAAAACTTGGCTTTTTCAGTCTGAAGTAATTAATGCTTAGAGAAAGTTATCTAATACACTGAACGTGTAAAGTTGGTTAATAATTAACTTTATTCTATAGTTAGCATTAAATTTTACCTTTTTAATTATATTAATCTATTTTTTTCTTTCTAATCAGTTGTTCATGTATAGATTCTTATATGAATCGACAATGTAAACTATTGTCGATTAATGTTGCCAATACTCCAATAGAAATGCCTTTTACTAGTTTTTATATGAATACAACAATTCAACATACTGTACATATTGGTTTTCAATTTATCACTTCAGACAACAGTGGAAATGGTACACTGTTTACACTTAGAAATATGGTAAGTTACTAGGTATTGATTGATTATATTATCTTAAAAAATAGTCTTGTTGTTTAGTTATCTTAACTGTCTATTTTTTAATTACCTCTGTTAATAAATTCAAAAAAGGAACTAGGCTTTTTTTAAAAATTAAGTTCATAACAAGAGACTGAAGTTAAATTAACTAGAATAATGAATGAAAGAGCTTACAGTTTATTTTTGATATTCAATTTCGAATGGTTATATTTACTGTTTCATTGGATATATGATATTTATCAATTTAACCGATAGATCACTGAGCCGGCATCCAAAGGTGTTAATGTCTAACTTCAACCAATCCAAGAAATCTCCACAAAACCCCGTTCTGATAATGATCATATGCTCACTAGTGACTGGCTCCATGAGGTATTTCCTGGAGTTCAACCAGGTCTGTTGTGAGATATCAACTCACTGAAGACAATGGTAAATGGCTGCTCAATTTTGTGGATTGGTTGAAGTTAGACATTAACATCGTTGGATCACGGCTGGCTCAGTGGTCTATCGGTTAAGTGCTCTGGCGCGAAACTGGTAGGTTCAGGGTTCGAATCTCGCGAGGCAGGATCGTGGATGTGCACTGCTGAGGAGTCTCACAATAGGACGAAACGGCGGTCCAGTGCTTCCAGGTTTTCCGTGGTGGTCTAGCCTCAATTGACTCATGATCTCAACTATATAAAATTACTAAAACCTCCACAAATCCCCCTTCTGATATTTATCAATTTATTTTTTACGGGTTAACAACTGAATATATTGTCTAGATATATGAGCTTTAAAATTTCATAATGAATAATTATTAATCATTAAACTAATCATTTCAACTTGGATAGTTTTTAAAATTTCTAGTAATGAATTACAGTTAAAAATAAATAGTAACTTAGTTATTAATCTTTAGTTCATAGATGATAATAATTCAGTTTTATTTGTAGTGATCTAAAAGAAATTAAAGTGTAAATTCACTTGGCATTGTTTAGTTGAATCTTCCCATTGATGTTTAGGACTGAAACTGGTCAGTCTCTCACTGGCCATATGTGCATACTGTGCGTATTGCCTCGATATAACCTAAATTCACAAGCATGGTAAGCAAAGATGGATAGTGGCTAGCAGTGGAATCCAGGACGCGCGTTTTGTCCTATTTAGAACTCGTCAGCTGGATGTACCTGCATCTCAGAATTGTTCACTCCACTTAGCTACTGAGTCCTGATAGCCACTTGCTTGTGAAACAGGGTGAAGTTTGAATTCACTTTGTATTGTTTGTTTGAATCTTCCCATTGATGTTTAGAACTGCAATTGATTAGTCTCTTATTGGTCATATGTACATACTGTGCGTATTGCTTGAAATAAAAGTGTGTCTAGAAAATTCATAAAATTATTTTTGAATATCTTATTATTATTATTATTATAAGTTAATAGTTTTGATTACTGGATGTAATTTACTTCGTATGTTGATGAATATATAATATAAGTCAAGCAAAGATATAAGAAAATAATAAGAATGGTCCTAGCGTTTAAAGATGGCATCAGTGTCATCGTTTTGTAATTATTTTCACTTATATAATGTATGAATTTTTAAAGAATAAAAGTTTTATTCCATTTGATGCCTAATAAGAACAATTAGCTGACTTTAATTTATAAATGGAGTAGGTGAAAGACATAACTGAGACATGTAGTTAATGTACAGTGTACCAATTAGACATATTTACTTTTTGAATTCGCCCATTATCATAGTAAGATAAATATTGTTCAGTAGTAGATTGCTTCTTATATGTGTTCAACATTATAAGTCATATTATGCCTATGAAGTAATTATGACTTATTATCTATTATATTCAAAGAACATTTTTCACTACAAAGACTTATTGAATGAAAACAAAAGTCCACTGGTGAGCTGTTTCATTCAAATTGTTCACATTATTGATCATATATCTACGAATATTCGTCAATGTTTGTAAGGATAGTTAGACAGAATTTAGGCCTTGAATATATGGAAGACATTGTTTATAGAAACTATATTTGAATTAATTTCAGGATTGTATTTTCGAGAAAATTATTTATTGTAACATAATATGACGGAGAATAAATACAATTTTGTATAACTGAGGTATACTCTCGTAGAGATTTTAGTTAATAAAGACTTTTTATTATTGTTATAATAGTAACTGAGACATGTTTCATATACTAACTTTTCAGTTTCACATGAAAAATATTTCGTATACATTTCCCTGCGTTTTTGTTTAAAGTCAACCGAATAGGAATTCAGGCAGTAAACTACTGGTGATGTTAGATGATAGTCAACCCTATGTCATTTTGCTATTGATGTGCATGATCATCATTACATTGTGAAATCTTGTTTATTAATATGTAATTTAATAATTGAACACCTAGCCTCTAGACTACTGAGCCGGCACTCACTGGTGCTAATATCTAACTTCAACCAATCCACGAAATTGCGCCACAGTCCACCAGTGTCTTCAGTGAGTTACTATCTCACAAAAGACCTGGTTGAATTCCACTCGTCACTGCTTCACGCTAGAACTCCAGGAAATACCTCTTGAAGCCAATCACCAGTGAACATATGATGTCCCGCGCGCGAGAGCGATAGGTCCTCGGCTCAAACCCCTTTAGCGAGATCGTAGGTGCGCGCTGCTGAGGAGTTCCACAATAGGACGAGACGGCCTCTAAATTTTTCATGGTGGTCTAGCTTTAATTAACTTATGAATTTAATTCTTAAACTACTATAATATCCACAAAAAACCCATTTCTGATGAAAATGTAACTTGTCTCCTATAATTTCAGAAATATTGAAAATGTTTCATGTATCTAACTTTTTATATTTATTTTATTATAAAATTAAAAAAAAATACTTTCCAGAAACTAAGAAAAATATTATTTTAATGACAATGTTAAATTGTTTATTTTATGTGATTTTGTTTTACTTTACAATATGTCCAAATGTTTCATTAAAACAAATAGAATAAATAAATATAATAATTAATAATCGAATTAAATTAATATATCTTGCAGAGGTATCTCTAATTTGTTATTATTTATTAATGGATATATTGTTTTCTTATATTATCCAAGTAATTGATAGACGATATTTATGCTGTATTTGTTTCCTTTATAAAATTTGACATATGACAAAATGTTTTACAATAAAAGAAACCTTAAATATGATTGTTTATAAGATTAGTTGATACATTTGAATGTTTCTAAACAAAAAAAACTTATTCCAGTTTTATACAGTAAAATAGATCTGAAGAAAAAAAAAGTAAAATATGTAATCCGTTGAGATGATAGAGGAAATTTGTAGCTCAGATAGGTGATTTTGATGAAGTTTTGTTTTCTGTGCTGAATGATTTGTTCGTGGAGCTTTCATCGTCCTTCTGAACGACATCGTCAGCAAGAACTTCAGGTGGAAGTGAAGTGTTCGAATTTCTTCACATATGGCTCACAGCTTGCCCTGTAAACCTCGATGACAGGTATAAGCTCAACAGTAACCAATGAACATCGAGGTCTACAGAACAAGCTGTGAGCCATATATGGAGAAATTCGAACACTTCACTTCTACCTGAAGTTTGTGTTGATAACGTCTTTCAGAAGAACAATGAAAGCTCCACGATCAAATGATTCATCTCAGAGAACAAAACTCCATCAAAACACGTAATCTATATTTTATAAGTCTGTTAAGATGAATTTAGATCATTTATGGTTTCACATTAACAGAATAGGATTATTTTTCCTTGATAAACGATATCTTCTATAATAGTTCCATGAAGACTGAAGGTTAAATGTGTTACTGTTTTGCTTTCATCTAACTCTTTGAGTAAACACCGAATACTATTGTTTATGAAATAAAAACGTAAGAAAATAGGTGACTGGAACATTTGATAGTAAATTGAAAATTCATTTACTTGGTCAAAGTTATTATTCAGTTTTAAGATGACTTGTGACAAATTTAAAATAAGATTAGAATGAACCCAACCTGATGATTTGCTTCTAAAATATGTTACAAGCAACTCATACAAGCTACTAACGTGTGTAGATAATTTAATAGTTAGGGCATGGATATTTATGCAGTGAGTTTTAATACTTTTCTGATTTTGTATTGCAACACTGTATCAGTCTATATAGACTGATTAGTTTCTAATTGATCATTTAGCTGGTAATCATTTATAGATATGTATACTTACTTAATTCAGTGGAAAAGTCAAAGTGAATATTTATGGAGTTGTTACTTATGTGAAATGATGTTCTTTGATAAGGATTTCCTTATACAAATAGTCCATCATTAAAAATTGAGTTATGTAATGTATTAAAACTTTAAAAATATCTTCATTTGTTAAAAATAATATGTTTTGAATGTATTCTCTAGTGGCCCTGTGTATCCGGCTCCAATTTGAACGTATGAATGATATTGAAATATATATATATATATATATATATATATATATATATATATATATATATATATCGAAGCACTGTTTACGGTAGGATGGAATCAATAAAATCTTTAATGTTTAATGTATTGTTAATTCTTTTGTTGTTGTTTTACAGAATTCTACATTTTTTTTAAATGAACGACTAATCCAGATCAAAGCTTTCCTTGAATTTGGACGAATTAGTGTAAATTTCATTTATCTATCAAATTCAAGAACTCTTCGTTTTCCCTCAGGTGCTGTTGCACTAAATGACAATGCTTGGCATTATGTAGATATTTTTCTGAATACACAGGTAATATTTTAAGAAGTGGACTGTTTTTTTTACTATTTTTGTTCAAAAGGGATTAGATTCAAATAATAAAAATAATGCAGGGACCTGGTCCTCGGTAAAATTGAATGAATTCCATTTAACTAGTTACATAATCCTGTTATTTTATATGCTAGTTTATTTTTTATTCGGTATTCATTTTTTGATACGATCAAGTAATATCGACATGTTATAGTTGAAATCATGAGTCAGTTGAAGCTAGATCACCATGGAAAACCTGAAAGCACTGGATGGCTGTTCTGTCCTATTGTGGAACTCAGCAATGCGCATCCACGATCCCGCCTAGCGAGATTCAAACCTTGAGCCTATTGGTCCCGCGAATGAGCGCTTAACCTCTAGAAGCACTAAATCAGCATCCAATGGTGTTAACGTCTAACTTCAACCAATCCACGAAGTTGAGCAACCGTACACCAATGTCTTCAGTGAGTTGACATCTCAAAACAGACCTAGATGAACTCTACTGGTTACTGCTTCTCACTAGAACTCCAGGAAATACCTCATGGAGCCAGTCAATAGTGAGCATATGATCATTATCAGAAGGGGGATTTGTGGAGATTTTAGTAATTTTATATATTTAGATAATTTATATAGTTCGAATCTTGCGAGGCGGGATCGCGGATGCGCACTACTGAGGAGTCACACAATAGGTCGAAATAGCCGTCCAGTGGTTCCAGGTTTTTCACAGTGGTCTAGCTTCAATTGACTCATGAACTGAACTATAAAATTACCAAGTCCTCCACAAAAACCCCTTCTGATAATACTGGAATAATTTGGGCAGTGAAGATATATGAATTGTAGATTTAATTATTTTTTTCATAATGAAGTCAACAGTTGCTGAATAAACATTTCTAATCTGTCAGTTTTTGCATGCTACCATGAACATGCGGGACAACTAGTGTACATTGAACAAATCTTTTGTTCTTGATTGGTATTTTTCATCTATCATTCGCTGCAGATTTACGTTTTAAAAATGTAACTTAAGATTTAGACATCTATAAATGATCACTTTAACATCGATACATTCTAATCAAAACCACTGATAATGGTTAACTATTGTTCATGATCATTTATTTTGAAGACATAGACTTCTTTTGAGTTAATCTAAAAACTCAAATCGATAAAACGTATGGAGTGAAGTTTTAGGTGATTACTCGTAGAATTCCCAGCTAATATGTTAATCCACTGTTTCGACACATCAGATAAATATTGAGTCTGATAATCTAGATTGAAATTCACTGACCTTTCAGTGGCGTACAAAATCTGCGACTTTCAATCGCTTATATCTTAACTGACTTTAAATAATATTTATTCATATTCCTAATATTTTGTAAATAAACATGCAATTTTACTTAAGAAAAACTCACTTCTTTTAGTTAATGGTCCAGCTTTTAAAATTAATCTATTTGGTGTTTTTGTCAATGATTCTAGATTATAAGAAGTCATTACTCGTCCATATAATATGACTGCGTTCATTTATTGATTAGGATTTTATTCATTTGTGTCAATAGTTTTCAAATCTTGTATTATTAACCAATTTGAAATTCGCACCAGATAGATAATTCTATTCTGATGCCGAGTATTACATGAAAACAAGTTGAATTCCAAATGATTCTATTTTGTTTTTCTTATTTAATAAAGTGGAGAAAAGGAATATCTTGTATTACGTCATTACATATTTTTAATAATTTTCCCTATTTGACCAATTATTTATACAGGTGAATGGCGAATGGAATCTAGTCTTACTGATAGATCGTTGTAAATATTCTGAGTTAGGACCGTGTATGGTGAACGATACAATGATGTTATCAGTGAATACAATACAACTAGGAGGTTATATTCTTATAGGTGATGAATCTGGTCCATCCACAGAGAGATTTAGAGGATGTTTTGATAGCGTTATGGTGAATAGAGAGGTAAATCCTTTGATGTGAATTTTTAGTTAAATTGTCAGACTGTAATAAATTCGTCCGGCTTTATTACATCCATCTATAAAGTTTTCATCCAGATTTATTTCTGGTTAATGTATTTGATTTTATGAATATTATCTTTTGGACTCTGTTGTCAAGGAATTGCCTTCTACCTCAGTTGTAAACAAGATTAAATTAAATTGGCTTGAATTACCATCATTTATATCTTTTGCAACGAAAAACTAGCTTGGAAAATACAGTTTCATTACTTCCCCTAATTCTATTACTGATCCACAGATGGCACTTTAAACTTATGGGAGTCTAATATAATTGTATAAATTTATATGATGCTAAGGTGGCAACCACCGAAAGTCCCAGAGAGTTTGTAAAAAGTCTCTGTAAATATATACATACGTTCTAACAAACTTTGGCGTTCACTGAACACTTTATTTACTCATGAAGGTCAGCTGAATTTATTTTCATTTGAGTTAACTTAAGCCCAGAAACGTTCGATGTAGAAATCCTTAATATTGGTAAATGCTTAATAGATGTGAAAGAAATTTACGTAGGATAATGTAAAATATTCAGCTTGTCAATGATATCCTCGTTAAGTTAATGATCATAAATCAATTCTGAAATTTAACTGAATTAAAATGTAGCCTATTTTATCCTTTCAGTTGATTGATTTCTACCCGGTACTCTTATCGCAAGGTTCTCGGCGTGGTTGTCCAGACTCCCAGAAAGGTTGTGTAAGAGGTAATGTAAAATTATGTGGAACGTATGGAAAATGTCGAAATGCAATAAGTTCTACCGATATACTGACTTGTCAATGTGAATTAGGTTATCGACCTAATATAACAGGTGCACCGAAACCACATAGATGGCCATGTGAAACTGGTAAGTAAAGCTTTCAGAAAAACACGTTTATGAGTTTGATTAAAAAAAAATTAACTAAATCTTCAATATACGCCATGTTTATGTCCTCATAATTTTACTAAAGTTACTTAAAAAGGATTAAATGGATATACATAATCTGATAATTGAATGAACAGTTGAACTGTTTTATCACTCTATATATTTCTTATTACAGCTATGACAGCTGATAACTATAATTACCCAAACTGCAAAATACAAAAGTATGAAGGACCGATTAATGAAACAGTGATCTTATTTATAATCAGAATTGTGTATAGTTTATTTACTAGAGTGTTCTGTGTAAATCTTTGTCAAATTCGTAATTGTGACAACTAGTTTCTTAATTACTTTATACTTATCATGGATTAAAAATTAAGTGCACATAGTCATGTAATCTAAAAGCTAAACACAATGAAGTATGACGTCCAGTTATTCATACTAACCTGATTTATACTTATTTAACATATTGGTTTGCTTGAAAAGAAACTGATTTATTTTACACTTTCTTTGAAAATATCTCAAAACTTAGATAAATAAGAATTATTTGTCACATTGACAGAGATAAGAATGAAAGTGTCAAATAGTAAGTTGTATCGGGTACTATTCTTAAATAACAACCTCAATAGTTGTAAAATCTATTAAATGGACAACTGATAGGGATTTTTAGTAACTTTATTAGATATGTTCAAAAGACTTAACATACACCTAGGATATGCACATATTTATACATTAATAAAATAAATAATACATCAGTTCTTGGACGATGGACAAATTACGATTAACAAATGGTACGACGGATAATATTTTCGAAATATTCAATGCCTGTACATAAAATTCTCACGGGTTGATAGCGACTTCTTTAAATACAACAATACGTGGTGCTCGTTTTAACTTAAAGGAGATCATAACTTTCAGCGAAACTGCAAATATTTTCCTTGCTAAAGAGTACCGAGAAATATACTTCTAGGGTGTCAACTGCCGATTGCTTGTTATTACATAACATTGAAGCATATTTCACTCAATGTCATACTCCTTTAGAATAATGGTCTCGCTGTAAGTTGTTTTACAAAATTAAGAGTAAATAATATGGAAACATGAAGTTTCTCTCTATTCTGAAGATAATCGGTGCGAGTGCTTTGATTATATACATTTGTTCCACAAAACATGTGCACTTTTTGTATTTTATGATTTCTGCTTTTCAGTTTCTGATGGCTGGTCAACAACTAATACAGTTTACAATGCATTATTCACTGATAAAGTTCCGAATCGTTTACGATTGAGCGTAAGAACGAGAACTCAAACATTTATGGTTTTTGCAGTTGGTGCGTGGAAACTTTCTATAAGTGTGAGTCAGGGATATTTTGATACAAATACTAGATTTGTTTGGAAATGAGTATTTTTCAAGTCATTATATATATACATAAACATTTTTTAGAATTGAATGCTAGTCATGTACTTCTTTAATTGTTTATCACCATTACATAATACACATTCTGGAATTTAGAATGAAAAGCGTAGTTTCTGTGAAGTTTTTCAACTCAAGTAATCCAAATACCTAGTGTGGTTTTACTGTATATGTGACTATCTGTTGATGCCCTTACATAGTATACTGATTACATCTACAAAGTTTAGTTTATCCTGAAAAATATATATTACACTTTGGGCTACTTAACGTCAAATAAGTAGTTTATTCAAATCTTAATAAATATTCTGTGGTGGTTTTTTGTCATTGAAGATGAAAAGAAATACCCTTACTAGATTCCTGGTCCTTGAAATTGAGTTATGTGGAAACGGTAACGTAGAAATGTTAATAAAAGTGATATTATCCAAAATTTTGTTTATGATTGTTTTATCGATAGAATTCATGTATTTTTGCCAATAACTTTTATGGTGTTTTCCTCCTCATTATTTTAATATAAAAACATAAACTCAGATATGCCATTTTGATTTACAAAGCTAAAATAATGCCCGACAAATTGAAAAGCGAATTTTTTCAGGTTCATTAGTTGAATTGTACACAAGTGGAGATTTGAATCGAAAGATTTTTTGTGTGACTAATTGAACGGATCAAAGATAGAACATCACTGAAGACCTGGGAGCACTAGACAGCCGTTTCATTCTAGTATAAGACTCCTCAGCAGTGTGCATCCATGACCACACATGAGGGATCCAAACCAAGGACCTGCGGCTTCTCACAAACGCTTAAGCTTCAGACAACTAAACCGAAATCCAACGGTGCTATTGTCTAACCTTATCCAATACGTGATATTGTGCGACCACCTTGCATTGTCTTTTGTGGGTAACTGCTTCATGCCCGACACGGCTAAAGTTACGGCCTCTCACTAGAACTCCAAGAATTACCTCTTGAAGGGGGTCACTAGGGAGCACATGATAATTATCACTATAGGGTTGTAGAGGTTATGAGTTCATGAGAGACAGAATGTCCTGTGTTTGAGTCACGCTTGCAGGATCGTGGATGCGCGCTGTTGGGGAGTCTTATACTAGGACGAAAAGGCTGTCCAGTGCTCTCAGATTTTTAATAATAGTCTAATGTTGACTGGTTAATGATCTCAACAAAATCTCATTAATCTCTATAACACTGTGCTGACAATGAAGAATAATTTTAGTGGTACACTATTACAGCAGAAAAAAATGTTTCTCAGTATTTTCGTACAGATATTTTAAAAGTAGTAGTAGTATCGTACATTCTGTGACTTGATAAACACAAATAATTGAGGATGGTAATGTTTTAGCTAGGCTAATGATATACAATATGAAATTCAGGAAGTGAGCTTTAATTACAAGGTGGTAAATGAACGATTGTTTCGTGATTTATATCATTGAGGAAATCGGATGAACTTGAAACCAGTTATGAGAATTTTATTGAGATCACGAATTGATCTAACACGACTTTTCACCCTAGCATGTGGCCAGTGATCCGGGATCAAGTGATGTGAATGTCTAATTTCAGTCAGCTCACGATACTGCGGAACAGTCATCCATTACATGAGGTGAATAATTGTTTTATATGTATATTGGCTACGAAGAAAATGATTTTAGGTTGGCTACCAATCAGTCTTAGAATAATGATTAAATGTTCATTTCGTACAGATTAAAACATCTACATTGGGCAAAACAACTTATTATTCTTAAAACAAACTATTTGAAGAAATACAAGTTTCCTTTTTAAGCATTCTTTGGTATAAACTGTAATTAGTTACAGACTGTTTAGAAGCCGTGGGGTATTCAACTCCCAGTTCTCCCTAATTTAGGATTCGCTGGAATACGTCCTCATCTTCTTGTATGATGTCAGATTAAAAGCTTTCAAATATCATCGGTATCATGGTATAATTCAGACTCTGAGACACTACGTGATAGTTGATAGTTCTGTAACTCAGTTAGCTCCTGATATGTGTCATGAATAAGTGACTTTCTTACTTCTATCCCTGATGAATCCCAAAGTTATGGAAGTTAACAAGGATTATGGATATTTCATGTTGGGACAAAGTGCTTATAAAAGATAAATTCTTGTTCAGTGATATGATTTTGAGTGATTTATTCGATTCAATAAATTTTTTTATTGAACACTGATGAAAAATTTGTGAATTCAGTCTAACGTAGGGTCATAAATACTAAACGTTAAGAATTAACTTATAAGGACTGGATAATCGCCTAGTACTCCTCGACTTCCATTACTTTATTAGAACTTTCTCATCAGTATCCTAACTATTTCCTACTAGTGTACTTATTGCTTTTCACTGAAAGTACAATGACTTTCTTTTTGAAAAGTGCATTCAACGCCTGATGTATTCACATTACATGTTCCATACATGGCTAATTATATCTTTATTTTTAATCTATCAGTAATAAAGAACATACATTATTTAGTATATAAAATACATGGTAGTTCATCCAGTAGTTAGTTATCATAATCTTATATAAAAGTAAACAAATCAACATCAATAAACAATAAAAAAAGAAAAGAAGAAAGAAAAAACATGAAAAAAGAAATTGTAGTATCGGTTTATATGTTAAGCCCATATACTTTATTCTAGCTTCTGGCCAAGCTAATTCACCTATACATTATGAGTCATATTTTGATCTTGTTGATTATTTGCTTATTAACCTTGACTATATTTTTATATGAGCGTATATGTGTGCACACTTTGTATCTTATTCATCATATATCTGTCATTCATTTTTGTCTGATTATAAATATTGAGTAATGCTTGCTCATAGCGAGTTGGCTTCCCCGCCATCTACAATACGCATTGTTAACGCTTCGCTCTCGAGTTGGCTTACCAGCCATCTCCAATGCATGTCGTTTATGTTTCGCTCGCTAACATTTGCTCATGTACTTACAACCTTCTGGTCTGCATCATTCATCAAAAAAAATGTAGTTGCCGCTTCCCTTTACCTTCTGATATTATGCGCCGTTAAGACTTTTACCATAACGGTTATCAGGGTGAACTATTAAGGAAACACAGGCTACTACACATAATTGGATGCCTCGCCGTACGAACACGTCGCAACATAATTGGATGCCTCGCCGAGCGTACACAGATTTGGTAATCCCGACTAGCGAACACGCAACAAAATATGAAACACAAAAATGACAAATAGAATTAAATAAATTCAAATAATTAATATTCGCATAATTATGTAAATTTTCTTTTTAAAAAAAAGAAAAACAATAGTCAACATACAAAATGATTCAATTATTGATAGGAAAACAAAAACAAACAAACAAAATAAACAAACCCAACTTTACAGTTAACCATATAGGTAAACAAAAATATTGTTTTTAATGATGTCGTTCAGAAAAGACAATGAAAGCTCCACGACTAAACCATCCAGTTCAAAGAATAAAACTTCATCAAAATATTATTCATAATAAATAATACAAAACTATAAACGACTATTATTAACTCATTTTAGTTGAAGGTCATAAATTGAATCATCTTTATAATTAAACTTTTATTTTTATATATAATATAGTTATTACCCTTTTATTGGATAAAATTATTTTTTTCGAATAATGAATATCCTCAAAATTTTTTAAAAAAAAAGTTAAATAAGAATAACAAAGAAAAAGATTCATTATTCATTAGTAAAGATAAACATTTTTGTTTGTTTAAATAAACAAAATTCACTTTTGAATTCAATATATATTAATTATTTAAGTATTCATTTGACTTATGAATAAACATTTATGCTTATATGAATCTAATATATTTTATTATCCATTTTATAATAGAAAACATGAGACTGTAGGATATCTGATAACTTTAAACATGTATATATATATATATACATAAAGGATATTTAAGTTTGAATGTTATTTTTTGAGGGATTAACTAAATAATTCTATCATTGTTAGTTTAATGCAGTTAGTGCCCTTGATAAATTTCGATTAGAACTATGTTCTGATAATCTTCGTCTTCTTGTTACATTACCGAAATTGTTATTTTAATTTGTCAAAAGAAGGTTTTTGTGGAGATTTTAGTAATTTTTTATATAGTTGAAATCATGAGTCAATTAAAGCTAGACAACCATGGAAAACCTGGAACCACTGAACGACCGTTTCGTCCTATTGTGGGACTACTCAGCAGTGCGCATCCACGATCACGCCTCACGAGATTCGAACCTAGGACTTATCGGTCTCGCGCGTGAGCACTTAACCTCTAGACCACTGAGCCAGCCGTGATCCAACAGTGTTAATTTCTCACTTCAAACAATCCATGAAATTGAGTAACCATTCATTTTAATTTGTGCTTGTATAGATCAATTTTGAAATTACTGAATTTGAAGACTTTGTTAGTGTTTCTGATTTCATGTAAAATTCAGTGAATACTAATACGTAATTAGGTAGCCGTTATCTTTTCGATAATCTCTGTTATTCTGGTCAAAGAATGCTAGAAAATGAAGTTTTAGAAAAAAATTTAATGTATTAGCTATTTATATATGACAAATCCTTTTGACTATGATCAGTTCTATGTATCAATATCAAGGTTGAACTTGATAGTTTCAGATAAATTGAGCATTGAGTAGAAAGGTAACAGCGAATATTTTTTTTATCACATATGTTTTCAGGGTCCTGGTAAACTGAAACTATCTTTAACTTTATAAGCAAAGATGGATAGTGGCTAGCAGTGGAATCCAGGACGCGCGTTTCGTCACATTAGGGACTCGTCAGCTTGATGTGCCGTATGCCAATAAGAGATCGACCAGTTGCAGTCCTGAGCGTCGATAGGAAGATTCAAACAAATAATACCAAGTGAATTTAAACTTCACCCCATTGCACAAGCAAGTAGCTATCAGGACTCAGTAGCTGAGTGGATTATGCAATAGCGTTTGAAGCGAACGGTACTGGGCTCGAGTCCTAGAGTGAACAACAACTTTGAGGTGCAGGTACATCCATCTGACGAGTTCCAAATATGACGAAACGTACATCCTGGATTCCACTCCTAGCCACTAACCATCTTTGCCACTAATGCTTGTTAATTAGGGTTACATCGAAGCAATACGCATAGTATGCACATATGATCAATAAGAGACTGATCAATTGCAGTCCTAATGTCAATGGGAAGATTCAAACAAACAATACCAAGACAATTTTATCTTTAACTTTGCTTTTAAACGTATAATCTTTTCTGTAATTGACATACTATAGTTTAAGAAGGTTTGATAATTCAGTCAAAAGATTTATAAAGGATACTTATGTAATCATTTATATCGAATAATTGTCACAAGAAAAATATACTACTTAGTAGACTGAGAAAGTTAATAATAATAATAATCAAGAATTAAAATATTTAGTTGGTCACAAAACACAATCACATTATTTTATTATCATATCTGACTTTATTGCTTCTGTAAATAAGATAAGGATCTAGAAGAATGAACAAAGAATTTTACAACCCTGCTTAATCTGCATTATTATCTCTCATAGTTTATAGATATAGAAGTCTAGATAATATGTACCTTTATAGATATGTTGTTGGCTGTGATGTTAAATATTTACTCATGAACATTCGTGTTTAAGCAATGAATAATAAATCCATGTGAAAACAATGAAATTTGTCAGAACAATCGGTAAATATTTGTAAAACAAAATTATACTCAAATAGTTTGGTTTAAGGTAGGAGTAAAGAAAACGTAAATATTCATTCAACTATCCATAATCTGTGTAATTCTAGCTTGACTTAAAGTCCTAACTTGTAGATGTATTTTTCTAGTGTTTCCTATGCTGTCATGTTACAGGTGTTCTGAATGGGTACTAATCATTGAATATATATAATGTTATATGAACTTTGTGCCTTATTTGTATCGTAAGCAGAGATGGATGATAACTCATAGTGGAATCCAGGACGCGCGTTCCGTCTTATTTGGGACTAGTCAGTTGGACGAACCTGAATCTCAGAAATTATGTTCAATCCAAGATGCGAACACAGTACTGTTCTCCAAGTGGACAACGCGATGGCGTTTGAAGCGAACAGTACTGAGTTAGAATTTCGGAGTGAACATCAACTTTGGGATTCAGGTCCATCCAGCTGACGAGTGCAAAACAAGACGAAACGCGCGTCTTGGATTCCAATGTCAGCCACTATCGATCTCAGCCTGTAATAATTGTGACGGGATGCAACATTGAGACAACCCCCACAGGACACATATGTCAATAAGAGACGGATTAGTTACAGTTTTAAACATCAATGAAAAGCTTTAAACAAGCAATACAAAGATGAACTAATTTGCATCGATTTAAAAATTAGTTGATAAGTTTCGGCGAAAATTTATAAATTCTATATAGGTTTAAAACTTTGTTCATATTTGTGGGTGAAATTTCGGAAATATACTCGATCATTAAAAAAACTTTCTAGATAATTTCTAAGTTTTTTACTGTTACATCAATCATAAATGTGATTATTTGATTGATACATTGTTTGGCTGAACAGACACGCTAATGGGTGTAACCCATTTTTTGATTTACTATGGGAACATACTTTCGTAAATTACAATATTTATTTGTGTTTCTTTATCCTTTTTACAAAGAAGTTTAAATCTTCAACTAATTAGTAATAATTCATGAAATAGAGTTTTCCTTGTTATCGGTTTAGTGAATTGATAATTAAGTCTTAGCGACCAATAATCTATTTGATTTAAAAACATACATCTTACTGAAGAAATTCGGAATATCGCCAGTGAATAACAGTAGTAAAAGCTTCGTAGAAGACTAGTAATTCATTTATATGTGTGGAATTTATGACAGGCGAAAAAAGATACAGGGTCAGTTGAATGCACAAGTAAAAGCTGCATATGTAATAAATAAATAACTAGTGTAGGGGGTTTTGTGAAGACTGCAGATTTTTCATAGTTCAATTCACGGACCGATCCTAGTTAGAAAATCACTGAGGATCTAAAAGTGTTGGACAAAGTTTTCATTCTAGTATACGACTCCTAAGCAGTCAGAATCCATAACCCCGCAATCGTGAGTCGAATCTAAGATTTTTGGTTTCATTCGCAAACACTCAACGTTTAGAGCGCTGAGATGGAACCAGTGATGCTAATATCTAATTTCAATCAACTCATGATGCAGCGCGACACCCACACACTGCTTGTAGTGGATACCATCTCACATGAGGCAAAACTGAATTCCACTGACCACGTCTTCTCATTGGAACTTTAGAAATCGTATCTAAAAAGTAGTCGATAGTGAAAAATCGTGATATATGGGTTTCAGTTATGTCTAATAAGAGACAGTTATCAACCTCAGTCGACGGGTACGAGTTTCTCAGTATTGTGAATTTACTAAAGTTTGATATGTATGTCTTTGTATAGCGGCTCAGTAGTCTAGAGTTTCAGAGTTCGCACGCGAAACCGAAGATCCTTAGTTCAATTCTGAAATGCAGTGTTACAGATGTTGACTGCTTGGGAGTTTCATATTAGAACGAAACGGTCATTCAGTGCCTTGATTTTGTGGTGGTTATTCAGTTTGCGATTCAAACTACGAAAATAAATAAATCTTAGAAAACCCTGAAAAGCTTAAAAATTGTTCCACGACAGCAGTGTACTCATCAAAACACAGCTGTAAGTTGTAGAATACTAAAGTCTTGAACAATGATTTCATTTTTGCTTATGAGAAGACATATAGTAGCTACCACAACTATCGTAACGCTGGTCATAATTTTGGGTCCAGAATGAACTCTGAAGGATAAAATTAACGAACGTATATACCATTTGACATTGTTTAATCTAAATGTTTCCTATCAAATGACCATTGATCACATTAAAAACAGCGTTAGAGTCGTTATTTTGTTAGTCTGCTTCCGAGGAAAGGAGTCCGTGAATAAACAACTATACAAACTGTTGAAAGTATATAATTATAATCGTTGTATGTTTAATAAAACAAAATTATTCGAAACGTGAATTTATCTTTTAGTAAATTCGCATTAAGCTCTACAATAATCAATTTAAATTTATGATTTTCAGGAATAGCCAAAATATCTTTCATTTTATGAATTTAGGATTATTAATACATAAACAGTCTGAAAGTGACTAGTATGTAATAAGAACTTGAATCAGTTGATACATCGGTAGGGATTATAAGATCATCAATAAAATAGTATACATATAAGTAGCTTAGAATGAGAAAAATAATGTAGTTGCGAACAAACCCAATCAAGGAATAAACTATGCATTATGTGATATATAGTAAAAAGAAACTGGATGCTAATTCAAGGAATTCATTTCCCTCTTTAGGGATTATCTAAAGAAATTATTTCTTGTCCAAATGAACATGAAAATTAAGTCGTCATTATCGTGTGTTTAAGAGTCTTATTCAGGTTTCTTCTATGTGAAGGAACGAAATCAACAAGATTTTCATGATATCCTGTTCATGTACTTCTCCTATTTGGGTTCTTTATTTGTGACCCATCTAATCTTTTCGTATGTAGTACATTAGAAAGTATATTTCTTTTCCGTTTTATCCTTTGCATGTGAGCTCAATATCTGGGTGAATTTCATTAAATAGCCTCAGATTTTCCGAATGAATTGTACATGCTTTATAAACAATGAACATATCAACCATATATATATTGACAGTAAAATGAAAACTTTCATTATACTGCTGACACACTCTATTTTCTTGTTTGAATTGGTAAATATTGACTGATATGGGTTTCAATAGCGAATCCTATTACTGTCTACTCAATTGTCGATACATTCGGTTGTTGAACATTAAATTCACATTCATGGTACTCTTTAGTAATAATTATTTTAGTAAATCTTTTTGAATCATAATACCTATTTTCGGATTTTTAATTTCTTTGATTATATAGTTAGATGTTTCAATGAATGTACTATTTATAAACAGTGGTGTCATAACTAAAGATAGCATAATATGTTTCATGATATTCGTGTCTTTGATGCTTTCTATGAATTGGTAGAATATGCTTTATATATAGTGTCATCTAGATATTTTGTTCTCGATTTGTGTGAGATCATTCATTCGAATTCTGATTGTTGTTTATATAGATTAAAAACTTTCTAATAATCGCATGTGATACTTATGTTATAAAGTTCTATTATACAGAGTAAAATGAATTTTGAAACAGTCACATTCTTCTATATAAGAACATTCGTCTAAATTAGAGCGAATATTTTCATAGTATTTGGGCTCCGAGTTGATGTAAGACATTAAATAGGAATAATATATCTGTAAAATCTCATTCTTTTATATGTCTCATTATTTGAATAAAGTAGCCTTTTCTCAATAGAATATCGAACTTTCTATAATGTCTACTGTTTTGCTGTTGAACAGTTAAAATTATGGAAATCTTTTTTAATTTTATTAAAGGTATTTAAATGTAAAGCATTATCCCTAGATCATTAGTAATCCTATCAAAACTGAGACCACAATGATACTTGAAGTTAATACTCATAATAAAGAAGCGTACATATTTAATATCATCCTTAAAGTTTATATGAAGAACCACAAGTATAACTAAATAGAAATACACAACTCAATTTATAGACTTGTTTAATAAGTATAGGTTTTATATAATCTTTAATACTTACTTACTTACGCCTGTTACTCCCAATGGAGCATAGGTCGCTGACCAGAATTCTCCAACCCCCACTGTCCTGGGCCTTCCTTTCTAGTTCTATCTAGTTTTTGTTCATTTTTCTCATGTCTGTCTCCATCTCTCGGCGTAATGTATTCTTTGGTCTTCCTCTTCTCCTTTGGCTTTCAGGATTTCAAGTGAGGGCTTGCCTTGTGACGCTGTTGGGTGATTTCCTCAATGTGATAATCTTTAATATTGACCATATATTACTTGGGACAGTATATCAATTTTTAAGTTAAGAATGGTGAGATTAAACTTGATTTTCAGTGAAATTTCGTATTCGGGTCTCTGATGAATAATATTCTATTATTTAACGATTAATAAACCCAATAATGAAGTTTGTATTTGCAAACAAATTAATAGTAACTACATGTTCTTACTAAAAAACGTTATAGGTATTCATAGTCTGAAATTGAATTTTTGAACTAAACACAAGTTCATTTTTGTATTGGTTGCTTGAATCTTTCCATTGATGTTTTGAACTGCAACTGATCTGTCCTTTATTGGTATATGTGTATCCTGTTCGGATTGCCTCGATATTGCATTCTTTCACAAGCATTATAAGCACAAGCTAGTGGCATCTGAAGCGAACAGTACTGGTTTCGAGTCCGAGAGTGAACGTCAACCCTGAGAGGTAGGCACATCCATCTGAAGAGCCCTAAATAGGATGGAACGCGCGTCTTTGATTTTAATGCTAGGCACCATCATCTCTGCTTATAAAAACAAGTTATTTTTGAAATAATGACTTTTTGACTAATCCTATTCATAGACATAAACTTTTCCATTTCCAACTGACATTTTGTAATAAAGCTATGAATCATGATTTCAGTTAATTATTGGATGATCAAATACTGGTATTCTTCCATAGATATCACTTGCTCATTACTGTATTCGACTTTGTTTCGTTTCATCTTTAATTTTGTATTCATTAGGTTGCTTTAATTTATGTATCACTAATCAAAATAATCTGCAAAATTAAACAACCTAGATATATTTAAATTTATATACTACTCGTTTTGTAGGTTATCATCTTTTTATATTGATTAACTAATAGACTCGTTTAGAGGGAGATTTTAGTACATCTAATCCTTTGGAATTTTTTGTACAATTCGAGCATGTATTTTTCTAGATAGATTATAGAAATATGATACACTATTTCTATATTTTATAACTTGTCCTGTTGAGCTATTTCAGGAAATCACTTGTATAAAATTTCGTTGTAAACTGATATGATACGACAAAGGTTTAACGATTCTATTCTTGTATGTGTATTTATTTCATTACGATATATCGTTATTACATGGTCATAACACTTGGAAAAAGGATGAACTGATGACTATCAGTTTTCATGATACATAATCATGTTTCACGATCAGTTCAGTGTAATAAAACATAGTTTATATCTGAATAATGTAATTTCTTATAATTAAGACTCATTATTGGCTTATAAAAATATTTTAAGTCCAATCAATTAAAAGGGTAAAGCTATATTAAGAAATATGCTTGAACAGTTGATTACTCTTCTTGGAATCCATCCAACTTGTAGATAGATTTCATAGGATATTACGCATCATTTGGTCGTATAAACAAAATTAAACTGAATAAAATGTGATAGATTCAGTAGTGACATATATGTAATTATTGTTATAGTACTTCAATCCGTTGATTATAAAATTTTATACTAAGATATTAATTTTATGACTATTTCATTCAATATCTTACACTGCAGTCATTCATACGGTATACTTACTTACTTACGCCCATAACCCCTCAACTCGCCAACTAACTCTGTCTTGTGCTCTCCTTCCATTTTTTTCCATATGTTGTTTATTCTTCTGATATCTAGCACTAAATCATGCAGAAATCTTTTCTTTGATCTGCCTCTTTTTCTTTTACTTACATGATTCCAAGTTAGGGCTTGCCTCGTGAAGTACTTTGATGATCTTCGCAATATATTTCCTATTCATATAATACGTATAATTCTTCTTTAAATCTTCAAAACTTAATTCATGCTCATTTATATTTTAAAATGTACATTTTTTGTATCTGTCACCATTCAAAAACATATCCAATGTACCGTTAAATAGCTATGTATATACATTAGACTAAAATAATAAAACATTTCTGTTATTTTATTTTCATTCCCTTTTTTCTGGAAAACTTTTTTTATTCTTCTAAACTACTTGAATTTGATGGGGAGTTTTTTCTTGTCTCGTCATTTGAAACATCAGTTTGTTAATTATATCATAAAATATTGATGATGATGATGATAATAATAATAATAATAGGATAGAAACATGATAATATCTGGAATAGAAATGAAGTAAGTGTCATGTCATATTATTTTCTGTTACTGTTAACATAGTTGAAGTATCAAATTTTTCTAAAAAAAATGTCAGTAAATGAATAACAATAACACGAAATGTAACACTTTTATTTGAATAGAACTAAAATATCCAAGTATGTTCCAGTTAGTTGTAGTTAAAATAAATGTAAGATACTATTTTTTTTTAAAAAGGAATTTATTTTTATATAGTAACCATGTCTATTAGTGGGAAATTTTTGGTTAATGTTTAAAATATTTTTTATTTTGTCATATTAGGTGACATGACTCCGAATCTATCACAATGGTAAAGATGTATACAATTTTTGTTTCTCCTTAAACTGTGAGGTTAAAAATGCTTTATACTTTTCTTTCTATGAACTAATTCTTTCTTCCTGTATCATATCGTTATACACAATCTTTCTTTTATATATTACTACCATTAAAGTAACTTCTTCTATGAATTTGGTGTTCATCTTGTTGTGTTAATGAGGTATGGCAACTTGGATTGATGCATGTATGTGTCTGATCCTACGTTGTGGCTGACTGACTTTCTGATATTGTCAAATAAAAATATATTTGTTAGCATTTTTAAAGCTTCTTTCTACTGTAATATTTTAATTTGTCAAATGAGTAAAGTAGTATTTTAAAATTTTACAAAATTTTTCCATTTCAAATCGTATTGAGTTTGTAAACATTTTAACAAAAAGCATATTATTTGATCAGTATCAATAACACGGTCATCTAAGATTAAATGTTTACAAATCGTTTACTATTCTAGCGAGATTATAATATATGGATGACCTTTGAGCGACACCAAAGTGACCTTGGAAGTGTCTACCTACTTACTAAGGCTAAATTAGGGTTATAAAGGAACTTGAAGAATAAAGATTATGATTCATAGTTGACGGTTATGGTTAAGAATTGGATTTACGGTTTTTCATCATGAACTGACATCAGCTAAAATGCTAAGACGCTATTTGGCCAAATGGGTGAGTGAATTTCACGCCAAAATTCATGACATATTTTAAATTTGATTGATTCGTCCGTAAATTATAGTCTCGCCACTATTCTTTGTATTGTATACATTGTGAATTATCAAATCAAATCATACAAATAATATGAAATTGCCCTACTGATTGATTCGTTGTATTCAATTCTCTTTTTAGAACATTTTTCACTAACATGCTTATGGGATGAAAGTATCAATATAATTCGATGAGAATTTATGAGTATTCCATTAAAAATATATGTAACAGTAGATCATGTTAATTCATTTTTTTAAAGGAATCGGGGTATTTTATGTATAATCTTCATGACATTGATTTATAAATACACATTAAAAGTACTGAATGTAATTCTATCAGTAAGTTGTTGATCGACAGAATTATAACTTGTTGAGGTATTAAATTAAAGTAAGAAAGCTTAATGACATAATATTTGCTCAGTATTAGTAAAGATGTTGATTTGTTATATCGGCTATTTCATATTGCAAATAGTTAGGTAGATTGAAATTAAAATGAGACTAAAAAAACATAGATTTATAATCTTCTTACAAATATTTAGAATTAAACATAAACTATTGATTTCAACAGTTGAGATCATGAGTCAATTGAAGCTAGATCACCATAAAAAATCTGAAAGCACCGGACGGTCGTTTCGTCCTATTGTGGGACTCCTCAGAAGTGAGAATCCACGATCCTGTCCCGCGAGATTCGAACCCAGGACCTATCGGTCTCACGCGCGAACGCTTTCAGGTTTTCCATGGTGGTCTAGCTTCAATTGATTCCTGATCTCAACTATTACAATTACTATAATATCCACAAAACCCCTACTGATGATAAACTATTGAGTTAATGGTATAATTGATATATTCTTGATATGTCATAAGCTGTTTGTAACAATCATTTCTGGGAAACTTTTACTTAAAAGTATAAATTGAGTTTAGTAATGTAGTTTTCGTTTCTACTATGACTGTCTATTGATTAATTTGCAAGCACAATCGTTAGTACGAGCTACTGAATATTTTTCATATTTAAATTTGTTTGAAATATTTCTATTATATTACGGCTTTCATGTTTTACTCTGGGCGTCCAGTTTGTCAGTTAAACAGTTACGTTATGTGTGAATATGTCAATGAGGAAGAATGAAAAACTGGTTTGTAACAAAACTAGATAGGTTTATGTTTTATTGATGAATCTTTATTTTCTTAAGTAAACTGATGGTGAATTTAAGAAAAAAATTTAGTATCATGAAAGAGAAACTAATTGGTTGTACAGTTAACCATGCACCTTATAGTAACAATTCATGATTTATAAAGATAATATTCCACTAAGAAATGGTTTAAATAATCATAAACAGTAAAACGGTAATATATAAGAAATTTCGTCTTAATTAGAGCGAATAGTTTCACAGAATTCGGGCGCCGAGTTGATGTAAGACATTAAATAGGAATAATATATTTGTAAGGTCTCAGTTGAATGAATTTGAAGTAAATCCAATGTTTTGCCTGGCAATCTGGTCCAAGTGTTTTCAAGCAAGCTTGGACCGGATTGCCAGGAGAAACATTGGATTTACTTCAAATTCATTCGCTGAGATTTTACTAATATATTATTCCTATTTAAGTAAAACAGTATCTTTATTCATACTGATACAGTTTAAGAAATTTCACTCCAATCTATTTACATTCCTAATAATCATAAATAGAATGATAGAGTCATGTCACTATATATTGAAGAAGATTATTCGTTAAAAATAACCACAAAACTGATATAATTATGACATATTTGAGCATGAATTATTTAATCACGCTTCTTACGGAAATATTTTTGTTTATTATCTAAAATGATCAGGTTACAAATGGAATACCTGAACTACGTTTCGATAATATTGTAATTACGTTAAGTTCAGTGAACATTTCGGATGGAAATTGGCATGTCTTCGAAGTTACATTCACATCAAGGTGAGTAAAGTAATTTTGTTGAGAAAACTTTCAACGACAAAACACTGAATTTTTTTCTATGATCCCTTTCTTAAATATGATGTAATAGTACTGTATGACAGGCTAGAATATAAATTTTATTTGATAAGTAAAAACGTATTTCAGTCGGTATGTTCATTTGATATCAGTCTTATCAGTTTAGAAATCCTTATAGAGTTTTCAAAAGCGAAGAATATGTAAACGGTCAATTCTTTTCAATAACTCAATCATCAGACTCTACAGTTTTAAGTCCATAATTTTAGTGTGTTATTTTTGTAAAGGCTGAAATAAGCCTCAATAGTAAATTAAACAATTTTGTATTCAGTATGAGACCATGGAAATAGTCGAACGTAATTAAATAATGAACTTACCAATGGTCCTGGGTTTGAGTCATGCCTGTGAGATCGTGGATGCTCACTGCTGAGAAGTCCTGTACAAGGGAGAAACGGCCGTCTTCTGTATCCAGGTTTTCAAAGGTAGTCTAACATTGATCGGTTCATGATTACATTAAAGTTTAGGTGTCTTGTCATGCAGTTATGGAGCAAGGTTTAACATACCTCTTTTCGGTACGTAAGTTGGGTAATCTGGAATTAATTCAGATGACTTCAGCTATGTAGAAGAATTGCAATCTAGCTTCTTTGGATATATTGCCTTGAACTTGATACAAAACAGAGAAGGCTTCATTTATTTGCTATAATGCTCACTGTCTATCAACGGAGAAACGGTGGTGCTGTTAATATACTTGGTGATTTCCTTTCCAAACTATGGTGGTACATGTTTGCAAACACTCTCAGCGTTTGACCAATGTAACGAACTTCACAGGAAGCCTCTATGGACTCATAACTATAGAGCCTGATAACAAAGTTATTTAAGAAAATTATTCGCTTAAAGATTCTTTGTTGTTTTTTTTTGAGAAACACATGTTACTGAAAGTTGAGCTAATAAAGTTTCAGAAAGTGGTCGGCATTTCAAAAAAGTTATTTATGTAATGTATTTAAAGTTTATCTCTAAACTAGGAATATTTCAATTCAAATAACTAGTCACATTCATCAAGAATATTTCCGAATAAACGGAGCTTTAGTAATAAAGACACAGAATCGATATAAAGCTTTTTGATTGACTGTTGAAGTTTAAAGCGATTAATCCTTTTGATAGTGTAATAAGAAGATAAAGATTATCAGAACTATGTGATATATTAGTGCAGTACATTTCGAACAATTTGATCATACTTGTTAAGAATATTTATATATAA
>NW_017386186.1:0-47800 GCF_000237925.1 Schistosoma mansoni
AGAGAATGTAAATAAGATGGTACTCTTATTTTGTTTTTTTTCTTCATTAATTTCTCTTACTACTTATTATCATTACTTATTGGAATTCAAAAAAGAAAAAAATATCAGTTCGTTTCTGTTTGTTTATTTTTTTTTCTCGAAGGAGGGGGGGGAATTACATACAAGTTTTATATGATTTATTATAATGATTATTAATATATTACTAGACAATTCAGTTTTTAATTATTTTTGACAGAACTAAATAAAATAATTTATTAACAATTAATGTCCTATTTAATTCTTCACAAGTTTTAATGGTACAATATAAAATAATAATAATATTGTAAGCGAAGATGGATAGTGGCTAGCAGTGGAATCCAAGATGCGCGTTTAGTCCTATTTGGGACTCGTCAGCTGGATGTACCTACATCTCAGAGTTGATGTTCACTCTGGGACTCCAACCCAGTACCATTCTCTTCAAAGGCCATCGCATTATCCATTCAGCTACTGAGTCCTGATAGCCACTTGCTTGTGCGATGGGGTGAAGTTGAAATTGAATTAGTATTGTTTGTTTGAATCTTCCCATTGATGTGTTAGGACTGCAACTGGCCAGTCTCTAATTGACATATGTGCATACTGTGCGTATTACCTCGGTATAGCCTTAACCCAGAGTGAACATCAACTCTGAGATGCAGGTATATCCAGCCGACGAGTCCTAAATAGGACGAAACGCGCGTCCTGGCTGGATTCCACTGCTAGCCACTATCCATCTTTGCTTACCATGCTTGTGAATTAAGGCTATATCGAGGCAATACGCACAGTATGCACATATGCCAATTAAAGACTGACCAGTTGCAGTCCTAAAAACATCAATGGGAAGATCCAAACAAACAATACTAAGTAAATTTCAATACTAAGTGAATTTAATAATAATAGTAATTTCGATAGTGAAATAAGTAGACGAAGATTATCAGTACTATGTGATGTATTAGCGTAATACATTTAGAACAATCTGATCACACATATACTTGTTAAGATCACTTATATATAAAAATAAAAGGTCAACTAGACTGGAATTGGGGGTAAGAATAGACAAGGATAATAATAATAAACATAATGTGAAAACAATTTGACACCTAATCACTCTGGATAATAAGCATGTATTACCAGGGTAGGTTTAAGGTGAGAACAAACTGTTTTTCAATACGCAAAGGGAGTTTGAATTTTCGTATGGCTAAGGATTCAATAAACCTTTGTATACGCCCTTTTACACTTTTATACAACACCACAAAAGCTGAGTTAAAATCAATCTTATGGCCTGCGTTGTTTATATGTTTGGCAATAAAGGATGGTGGATGTTTATCCTCTATATTTATCGGGTCGTTTGATTCTTTTATTTTTATATATAAATGTTCTTAAGAAGTTTATATGTGATCAGATTGTTCGGAATGTATTGCGCTAATATATCACATAGTTCTGATAATCTTCGTCTTCTTACTACACTGTCGAAATTTATAGAAGGGACTAATTGCTTTAAAGAATAATAATTTGTATTACAATCTGTTGATCGTAAATTTTTTATTTATTTTTGGAATAGGAAAAACTTTTTTATTTTGTAAAAACATTTTACGAATTATCTCATTTTACTTACTATGTGAAAACACTTGAGGTTTTGTTTTGCTGTTGTTGTAAAAGTGTACACTTATTATTATAAACAATTTTACTACAATATACTTTATTTTTATGAATAAACAAACAAACAACTGACCTCCGATTTTGAATACATCTATATGAAATGAAAACAATATGACTTGTTTTGTTATTGGTAAATTCGATGTAAAAGTTAGATTGATAACTGTTATGACTAGTAGTCGACTTTTATGAATGTACCACCAATTGTTATATGTAGTCGTCGTTGACTGTTATGCTGGGATCGCTTATCATCAATATTTGTAGAACGACGAATCACTGCAATTCCCACAACGCAAAAGTAAAAACATAAAGACTGGTACAAGTGAAAAATTATTAATCCCAAAACACTATGACGGCGACCGTTGCCGAAAATACACTCATCATATTGATTCGTACCCCCATTTTGATTAATAATTAGAATAAAATCACATATATGAAAAATACTTACAGTTATAACAAATCACATGCTAAGTATAGTCCATGTTAACTTCATACAAGAATAACGTTATACAGAATAAGATATCACACTGGAAAACAGCCTCTGTCAGGGAAGTCCTACCCACTGCCTTCTCACACCATGGGTGTTGTTTACGAAATTGAGAGAACGAAAAGCGAATGTCCAGCGCTTTAACCAGGTTGGTGGACACGGAAAGTTCATTTAGGGGAGTCGGAAAACCCTCATTCCAAACCAACGGTGCACATGGTCTCCAGTATCCTGAAGGAACAAATGGCATATGAATCAATCGTTGGTCACCGGCTACCATGGGACTGCATCTCCTCACGATGCTCCACTGCCTTGTGGATCAGATCTTTAGGTCAAAGGCTCCGGGTGTGGCCCCTTAAGAAAACCACCTGCTTCAGCCTGGGCACCTGTGCAGTATCACAGCCCTCACACAAATCAAACGAGATTTGTGTGGCGCATATATATCTGGTGCCCTTTTGTACCAATATTTATGTGTTTAACTAAATAAATAGTCCAGTAAACGAGACTGAAGAAACATTTATTTGACAGAATCTCATTATTTAAAATTTTCTATTATATATAATTAGGAATATTTAGTATAAAAACCTCTGCTTATGTTAATTAAAATATTTTTACCTCACATACCAAATCTGATGATGTAAATATATTAGTTTTTGTCACGGAAACCATTACAATTTTTCAACTTGTTTTGACCCCCTGAATAACATTTTCCTGTTTACCTTTACATAAATTCAAACTCCTATTGTAGTCAACAAGAAATAATAATCTGTTTGACCTTTACATGATAAAGACGATTATATAATAAGTTTTAGGAATATTCTATCTAATTTTGTTATTGCATGACATCAGGAAGAAAACCTATTAGAGATAGTATATTCTTATAAAGCTGGTAATTATGTAAAGCAACAATTTCATGACTGTAACAAACAAATTTCTGATTTAACCATGAGAATCACTCAGTGGTATGAGCAAGTTACACTGTTGATCAGTATTATATAGTTTGTTTCTACCTGTACTATATCCAATTGTTATGGGATTTAAATTGTACAGATAAAATACTGTCTATGTAGTTCACTTAATACAGTTTACACGTTTATACTATGGAGAATCCAGAAATGCTTTACTCACACAGATAGAGGCATTTTAAAAGTAATTCGTTTCAAAATGTTTCATATCCTTTGCCTATGTTTAACAAAGAAAACTTGTTATATTCAAAATATTCTGAGTAATACTAACTCATGTTACCAGTTACAGGTAGCCACTGTTGATGGATCCTTCATAAAAAACTTTAACGGATAAGCAAATAAATGAATAATATATCTGTAATATCTCGATGAGTAGAAAAATTAGATTTTCTGACGTTTTGTGACTCAGTGTAAGCCACTTCTTCAGAGAATAAATAACAAAATTAACATTAATCCAAGTTTAAATAGTACAAAGGGAACAACATGAATATTAGGTACGATCAATCAAAAAACAGATATCATTTATCCTTTACGGACATTTTAATAAGATAGCAAATGCCTTGAATTAAAGTTACCATACCCTATTCAGTTTTTCGTCTATGTATTCATAAATAACAGTTCTCTGATCCATATATTTCAAAAGATTCTGGTATTATGCTGAATATGTTTTGATGATATATATCACGAATATCATAAATAGACTATTATAGTTCTTATTACGTAACATAAGTTTAATCTAATATGAAGTCATAAACTTTTCACCTTCAAGATAAATATCATGATTTTTGCATTCACTTAATTTTTATATAAATTCATACATTATATAGGAATAATATATTTGTAAAATCTCAGCGAATGAATTTGAAGTAAATCCAACGTTTCTCCTGGAAATCTGATCCAAGCTTTTTCAAGGAGATATTTCCTTGCCGAATCAGTAGTCTAAAGGTTAAGAGTTCGTGATCTAGATCAAAGACTATGGGTTCAACCCTCGTGCACAGGGTTGTGAGTGAGTACCGTTGAGAATACCCACAAGAGGAAGAAACGGCCGTTCATTGCTTACAGAATCTCAAACGCTGTCTAATTTATATCAGTTGACTCTACCACTTCATTCATATATTATGCAGACTGAAGGATAATAGTGAACGAAAACAAATGTTACAATTTCAGTAGAAATCATGCCAACTATAAAAGACCGTCCAATGAACAAAATGGACGCACTTATCACTTGTACATACAGGAAGATAGACCAGTAATCAAACTAAACGGTGTGTTGTCACTGCCATCGGTGCACCCAGTGGACCACTGACACAAATTCATTCGGGGGCAAGTTGATTTCTGCAATACTTGAATTCCGAACAAACAAGAGAGTTCGTGAAATAGGAATAATATATCTTTGTAAAATCTCAGCGAATGAACTTGAAGTAAATCCAATGTTTCGCTTGGCATTCTGGTCCAAGTTTTTCCTTACTTCAAATCCATTCACTGAAATTTTACAAATATATTCTCCCTATTTTAATGTCTTACATCGACTGGGTGCCCAAATACTGTGAAACTATTCGCTCTAATTTAGACGAAAATTCTTATATATTTCTTATACATTATATATTTCTATATTAAAGTATTCATTAGAATAAGCCATATTTGTCATTAAGATTGACATCCTTACATTTACATGGATGATTTATTGTGAGTAGTTTGTATTCTTCCACTTTCTTTTTTTTTTATAGTTTTATTGGATTGAATTTAATTTAGTATTCAATTTTATGATTATTTTTTATTTCTGCTATTCTCAACGTCAACATTATCATTATCATCATCAGTACGCTTAAGAGAATTTCACTAAGATTCTTGTTTTTGTTTTTCTTGCTTTGCTTTCATTCTCTCTCTTTGGAATAGTTCATTGAAGTACACTTGAAGACTCAAATGACTGTTAACTTAGACATTTGAAAAATAAATAAATTATAAAAGGACATAAGAGAAAAAGACAGAACAAGAAGAAGAGTAAGAAGAAGAAGACAAGATAGAGAAATAAGTTAGAATGTATTTTGTTTTAAAAAAAGGAATAGTTAAGTAAATTGAACTTTGCATAATGATCAAATAAACGTTTATATTTAGTTTCATCATGATCTGATTAATGTATGTAGTGTAGATGGGTATTTACAATAAGATAATGTGAATTATTCAAGTGGTCAGCTATTCATAAAGCAGACATAATAATTTAAACAATATAGCTACAAACATTGTATAAAATAGGATTTAGAAAAGTGAAAAAACCGTTTTGCAGATATTTGTTGGTGACTTTCAATGTCTATAAAGAACAGAAAAAGAAAATCAGTTTGTACCCCTTAAAACATAATATCAAAGGTTAGTTTAATAATAAGTAGCGATAATAGACTAACGTTAGATTCAAAGATACTTTTATTTTAGGTCCATTGTATAATGAAGAACTCATGGGATCTTGTAGCCGTGACAAGCAGTTTTCAGTTAGCCTGAAAATCTTCCACAGTGCACTTTAGTCTGTACTCAGGGTATACACTTTTGCAGTAGCCAGTTGCTTGCAAAAGATAAGTTTCTTATAGCTTATGTGTATTCTGATAAGCTTTCATCTATATTCTAAAGTTTAAAATTATTAACCCTCATAAATAAGTTTACACTTGATGAATCGGTCAGTAACTATTTTATCCAGTAGATCAGTGGATGCTGGAGACTAAAGCAACTTTATGTCAGTTTGAAATCTCGGTGTAAACATCAATACTGGAATAGAACTATATACGGCTGATGGGTCTCAAATATAATGAGGTTTATGCACTTCATTGCATTGTTAATGAAAATCGTTCTCGCTACACATGGTACCACAGTCTTTCAAATATATCACATGATGACATGAACTAAAAAATCTATTTCATATCAAAAACCAATAAAAAGTGATTTTTTTATTTTCAACTAAATACCCTAACTTATAAACAAAATGTTTAAAGATCCTTGTAACTGAATACGTTTTTAAATTCACTTGGTATTGTTTGCTTGAATCTTCCCATTAATATTTCGGATTGCAATTGATCATTCTCTTATTGGCATATGTACATCCTGTGCAGATTGCCTCAAATTTGCCATCTTTGTCCATTATAAATTAGTATAAACAGAATGCTTGATCTTTTCCTATGGTTTGATATGAAAATAATTCTATTTCGGATATATATATATATATATATATATATATATATCATAGATTCATTAGCCATTTCTGATATTTACTTTTCGAAGAAAGATATTTTAATATTGCTTGGATTCACATCATGCCTATATAATTTTGATGATGAGAAGAACTTTTATGCTGAATGCCCATATGTTTTTTCCGAAAATTTTCATTTGGACGTATATATGTCCTTGTTGAAGGCTTTGTTAAGAATCCATTACAATTTAATGTCGCAGCATTATTAAGCGAATGATTCAGGATAATTAAAATATACTTTATGGATTATAAGAAGTGGAAATTTCTTCTCACTTTTTAGCGCTGAGTAAATCAGTTTCTGTCGAGGTGTGAACACTTTTAATAAAAAGACTTCAAAGTTATTTGCATAAGCACTGGATAATACTCTGTTGCTGGTATCTTTTTGATTATCCCTATGCTTTGTATATGAATCGACTGGATAACCGTTGTTACCCGAACTTTTAGCACTGCATAATCTCTAGAAGACGTAATGAACTAATCAGAATGTTTTATTTTAGCACACATGTCAAACTGTACAACCAGCAAACATGGCGGGAGAGATGAACTACTGAGTTAGTATTCGAGCTGATGAGCCATACATAGCTAGATGTGTACATGAATAATTTTAGTAACGTTTAAGTAAATAAACGAAATTATTACGTAAGCATATAAGTACATACGGTCAAGGATACTCAGTTATAAACATACATGTATATAATGTATAAACTTATGAAAACAAACATTAACTATTAAGGCTGAGAATAACACCATTTCAATCATATTAGTTAAATTACAATCTTAACTCATTTTAAAATGTACAAGCGTACATTTATATGAAACCTTTATAAGTTCCTTAATTAAAATAAGGTCAAAACAACCACCATATTATCTCCGACACATCACACAAACTTGGTTTAATCGGGAAAATAGCCAACATTTTTAAATCAATTAACAAAATTACAAGCAGTATATTTGCGGCCCGAAAATGACTTTTCTGTAAACACATAGATTCTAGTTTACATAAGCTTACGTACAATATTTCATTCTTACAAGTCTCTATTAAGATCAACGATAATCTGTCTATCGGTGGCATCAGATATTCTTTTGCGCTGATCAAATGATGTTATTTAAAATGTTTGTATAACTACTTATCCAAAGTCTCATCTTATGGGATATTACCATGGAAACAAGCATCATAATGTTTATCAGTTTATTTATTTTCTTTCTCTTGAAAACAATAAAGCTTATTTGAAGACCGTTTCATTTGATTTTTTTGTTTCTTCAATAAATCAAATTAGCATTAGCTGAAAAGCATGAATGTAATCAAAATACATGTTACTCTGTATTATCAGGTTAGTTCGTGTTGTTTTTTTTTTCAAGGTTTATGTTACAAATTGCACGCACAATTCACTATTATTCAATAATCACATATGCACCATATTGTTTCGATTATACAGCACATCATACTGACAATCCTAATAATGATATCTTTTTACTTAATTGTCATTTACACTTTCATCATGGCTGATAGCACGTTATGTATATCTTCAAACCGTTGGTTTTCAGTATATTCGCTTTGTTAATTCGTGTGCATTATACATTCCTCTCCAACCAATCATGTATTTTGTTTCTCAGTATAAAATTTACATAAATTTAGTGGTGAACAAGGTTATGTTTTTTAATTCATAGCACTGATAGAATTATATCACTTATTCTTAACGAATTTCATTCTAACAGTGGATAACATTCACATAGTGTAGTTTACTTGTATCTTCCCATTGTTATTTAGGACTGCAGTTGATCAGTCTCTTGTTGGCATATGTGCATCCTGTGCGGACGAAACGCGCGTACTGGATTCCACTGCTAGCCACTATCAATCTTTGCTTATAAAGTGGATAACATTATTTCACATAAGAAACAAGTTCGAATTGCTTCAAATCTTAGATACTATGACCCTACATCAGATAGGGAAAATGTACTACTATTAAAACTTACGTAACAATTAATTTAAGTATATGTGACCTTAGTTTTTCTATTCGTATATCCAAAACGAACTGCAAAAGATAGAATAAGACATCTTCATCAATAACAATAATGATAAATTTTCTGGGAAAACTTTCAGCAAATTTCCTCTGATTTATAAATATCTACAAAGCGAGTAAAACGATTATGATAGAATACAATAAATGTATTTCTCTCACGACCTCTCCCTAGTCCCTTGGAATCCCAAAAAGTGGTCATAATTATTCGAACAAAAGGAAATGTACGCACGTCATTTTGCAAGCTTGAAAATCACATGGAGCAGTTGTGAAAAGTTTTCGAAAACAGTTTATGATCAATTGAGTATGAATACACTTTAACAGAAACAACTAAGAATTATGTGAATAAAATTGGTTTGCACAGAGTAGATGGAATATGGACAGTAATAGAATACGAGATATACATTTTGCGGCCTTTGGGACTTATCGTTTGAATGCATCTGCATCCCAATGTTAATTTTCCCACCGAGACTGTAACTCAGTGTCTTTCTCTACAAACGCCCAACGCTCCAATAAGTGAGCTAATGAGTTCGGATAGTTACTGGTTTTCTCATGGCGTATGAATTTTAATTTAACTTGTAATACCATGAACTATCCTGTTGCCAATATTCTTGACTAAATTTTTGATTAGGTTTGCGTAATAACACTAGAACACTGGCACATCCATTTTAGGAGTTCGAAATAGGACGAAACGCTCGTCCTGGATCCCACTAGTAGCTACAGTCTAGCTGTTCACTAAAACTCGTGATAATATCGGTATATTGAGCAAATCCCTGCAATATGCACATATATTAATGAATAATTATTAAAAATGCAGTCACAAATATCAACAACGGGGAAATATACAACCATTAGGAATTAAACATTAATAAATACTAACAATGAGAACTTGGTGTAGCCAGATACAATTAAAAACCTTCGAGACTATATATTAGAGTTTAGAATTCTCTAGAGCACAAATAAATTTCAAAACGTTCCGAATAAGGATATGAAATAAGATATTGTATAACTAAATAGAGAAGTTGGTGGCAGAAATGAAAACCCTATTCATTTGAATAAACTAGTTAGATTCGAGTCTTTTTTTGAAATGATAACTACAGAAAACAATAATCCATTTGAACACTTAAATGAAGTTATAAGATGTTAACTTATTCACTTTGTAGTAAATCATAAAGTTCTTTTACAGTTGGCGTTTTTGATCTACCATGGTTTGTTATTATTATTCTTTACTGATTAATAGTACATAATCTTCCACTTATGAGCTTTTTTCCTCTCATGAGGATGTTTCTGTTTTCTTGTTAGAACATTCATTTTTTACAGTGATTATTTTGTTATTTGTCAAATGAAGATGGCTCATCTACACTATATATATATACTTCCTAAGTAAATAAACGTAATAACAAGAACAAGAGAATGAAAGAAACAGAAACAAACACTGTAATAGAACTTAAGGTAAATAAATTAGATCATAAGTATGCTGATAATAACAGTCAATTACTATGATAAATTAAATAAAAAATATCCTTCCATCCACCTATCCATCTATTTCTTTCTCATATAGAAACATATTTAATGTGAATTCTTCATTTCGAGTTATTATTATTATTGTTATTGCTGCTTACAATTTATTTACTTCTCTTTCTCTCTCTCACCACTTATCTCATTATTCTTCCAGTTCACTGACTGATTGGTTACTTATAAAACATTGTACTAGTTATCAAAAGTTTTAATAGGCTTATATTTAACGGTTTGGTAGATAATCTTAAAGACTTTGTAAACAGTGTTATTTATTAGAAATTAGTGTGAGTCAGAAATCTTGGAAGCATTAGATAAATATTTCAATGTTATCCATTATTCACTTGTGGTCTCCGAACAGAATAGAGTTTGCAATCATTTTACCTTAAGATAAATAATATATCATCTATTCATTTAGCCGGTATCCAAATGTTTAGGCTTTTATGTGCAAGCACACTTCGTAGTACAGAGGTGAGTCGTCTGTTGGACAGGACGAATTACGCTGATCTAACTAACGGGTTAACAGTGAATGATAAACAGTCAGTTTTATTTTATTAGGCTGCACGGAAAACATGGCAGTTAGAAGACTTGAATTTGATCTTTTTATTCAAAATGAGTCAGTATTTAGGCTTCAGCTGTCTTAGCAATCTAAATGACCTTAACATTTTGATTTTACCTCCTTCTTTTTAGTTAGTTGAAATCACAATGTGAGTTCGTATATGCGCATTGCTGAGAAGTCTTATACTACGAAAAAGTAGTTGTTCAGTGTTTTCGGGTTTTCGGTTGTGGTCTAGCTATGATCAGTTCATGGTATGAACTATTACTTGAAAAATATATTATTTTACACATGCATATATACTTCCTAATTGTTTGCTAAGATGAGGATTTAACCCTTTAAATCATCTAACATCGGAATAACTAGTATTTTTGTGTGTGTATGAAATATGTAAGGAATTTGCGTCGTACAATGATTTCACTGATAAACTTGTTAGTCTTCCTATCCTCCTATTGTTTAGGTCACAACAATTAAATTATTGATAGTATCATTTAGTAGTCTTTCACTACATTAATTTGAGTGTTTGAGTGTAATCCACTTTGAACAATAATATTAAACGAAATGTCTGTTTAAATGTTTACTTTATAACAAACAGAAATTGGCTGAATAAATGTCAAAAACTTGATTGTATTAGTTCTTGACTACTGTTTTTCAACTTAAGTCAGTTACCTCAATTTGCACAAAACCATCTATCTCAAAAACAGTTATTTATGTCGAATACCACTAGATCATCCATCGTGGTTAGATAATAAAAGTGACGAATAAGTTTCTTACAAATTATATATTTACAAATATATATTGCATTCTAAAGATTCTCATTTTTCAAATTCTTTCTATTTTGTCCTTTGATTAACAATACAAATTATCATTATCATTATAATTATTAATATCCTGAAATATAAGTATATATCAGTGCGATTATACAGCTTTAAAAATAGGACGAAACGGCCGTTCAGCACTCCCAAGTTTTCCATGGTGGTCTAGCTTCAATTGACTCATGATTTCAACTATGAAAATACTGAAATCTCCACAAAACTCCTTCTGAAAATATTTTTTATAAATAATGATTTTTATATTGCTGGTGGGAGGCCTATGCTCCTCCACGAGTGGTAACAGGCTTAATTAAGTATGTAAATAATGGTTTTTACATACTTGGCATTCAATCTCTGCCAAACGGTTCGTTCAATTATTGGTGAATATTCGTATTATTCAGCATAAATGTCTATGTGTAAAAAGTTCTTTTGATCAGCTGGTTTTAAAAACACAATTCCAATGACTAAAAATATTTGATAAACATATTTATAATATCTGCCGAATATGCTTATCACTACGGTCACATAATTACTTATTGTTACATGAGATCATTCACTTTAGATTATAATCTAAAAGAGATAAACTGAATGTCTTCGATTTGAGTTCCGGTCAAATTAGATAGAATTACTACTGAACATCTCTGAACAGTCGGCAGTTATTTTATTTCTTTAGAATTATTCTACACAGTATGCTGAACTTAACCAGAATATCATGAGATACAGTTATATCAAAAGAGCATGGTGATTTCTTTGTTTAAAAAAATAGACCTTCTTATAAGATTTATTATCCAAGATTATCTATTCGCAATACAACAGTGATTATAGAAATTAATATAACTACTGGTTGTAAATAGTATCATCACTTTTAATCTTAACATCATCCATCAATATAACATAACTCGCCCTGTAGATCTTCTAGGGCTATTACCGGTCCCATACTCAAAGTATGAAAGAACCAGAAAGTGAGAGAAACGATAAATTTTTTTAAAGGAATGGAGTCGATCAAGGATCAGCTATAAACTATTTCTATGTCGAGAGAGGTTGTACAAGGTTCTCTTAAGTATAAGAATAAGTTTATAAATATGGATTTCAATGGTTTCTGTGGTATGGAAAAGATAGACCAGTAAACTACTACGTGAATTTGATGAAAGATAGTGGATTATTTTAGAAACTTTGATCAAGTCAGTTTGACGTCCAGTGTCAAGTCAGTGAAGGGGAATAGAACCCTTAACTACCCTGAAATACCCTTTTTTCAACAAAACCAGATGGTGTACCGCGATACGATGACAAACTTGTGAAACTATACGATTTATATATTTGATGAAATTTTAAGTTATTTGTGGAGCTACAGAATGTTGAACTTAACTATACCTTTCTACAGCTAATAGTTCAATTTGATCTAGGGCTGCATATATCGACCTTTGTTTAAATTAAAACTTATAGTTCGGGAGTGTACATTGTTATGTTAAAACTATTGTACAATTTAAGCTAGTAGCGCAAAAGGTGACGGGAATGATATTTTATTTACCAGAAGACGGATTTGTAATTTACTAAAACTCAAAATTTCCAAATTTTATATCTAATTACCTAAAATTATATCATTTTAGAATCAAGGCACTTTATCATTTATTAATAATTAAATTAATTAGTCGATCTAAACTAGACCATCATGGAAAACCTGGAAGTACTGGACAGATGTTCCGTTCTGGTATGGGACTCCTTAGCAGTGCTCATCCACGACCTCGCTTGCGGAATTCGAACACGGGATCTTCATTCTTGCACCCGAACGCTTAACCTCTAGACCACTCAGCTGGAACCCAATGGGTATTAATGTCTAACTTCAATCAATCCACGAAATTGCTCCAATATTCACCTTTGTTTTCAGTGAGTTATTATCCCACAACAGACCTGGCTGAACTCCACTGGTTACAGCTTCTTACTCCAAGAAATACTTCTTGAATCCAGTAACTAGTGAGCATATGATTATTATTATTTATTATTCCCCTTATAAAAAGTTATTTACTGCAGTAACTATTTTGCTCAGGATGTTAACGCTGACATTATTTAAAAATTGTTTAAGAATCAAGATGATAGATGATTTTTTTTTAATTTTTATTTTATCCTTGTATTAATAACTTTTATTTATTCCTACCCTTGAAAGTATGTTGTTTGGAAGGATAAAAATACCCCCAACACTTTTCAAGTTTGTACTACTTCAAAATGTTTCTTCGGGTACTTTTTTTTAAAAAAAAATTTTTAATCAGCACACAAAAAAAATTGTATTTAAAAATTTGACATGATTTTGATTTTTATGGATTATTTTGATTAAACAAATCTTAAATAACAAACGAAAAGTAAAATAATCAAAGGGGGGTTTATCAGATATGATAATAAGTCAGTTGCATCTAGATCACCATGGGATCATATTCTAAAGAAGAAAAAAAGAATAACTAATAAGCAAGATATAAGTTGGAGCATTTAAGTTGAAAGATTATCTAAACATTATTGTTTCATATTATGTACTAGTCCTAGTATACATATATTTCAAAGGGTTATCCCATATCTATAACGGTTTGCTTGAATAATATTTTGACTGATTATTAAAGAATTACTTACTATCTGCTGGTTTAACTCTCTTTTTTTTACTACAATCAATTGCTAGATTGTCAGATAGATTAAAAACATCTAATGTTTATTATATTCAAATAAACAACAAATAATTGTTAAATGTTTATCAGTAATATATATGTTGTTAAGTAAATTTTATTTCTTTTTTAAATTCGAATAATCCTATCTTGACTGGAAGAATGAACGATTTACTAAGTTTAGGAAAACATCACTGGATATTGGGTGGGCATTTATACTAGTTTCGTTTTATATTGTGTGTGTGTGGGATATGATACGTGTCTGTGAATTTGTAGTGGTAGTAGTAGTAGTAGTAGTAGTAGTTAATCAACCTTGGAACACATGCTGTTCACTTATAGTGAATTTCGTTTTTACTGTCAAACTTAAAAGTTACCCTTGAACTTTGATATTTAGTACGAACATAAAATCTTTGTCCTAATCTAAGTTGTTATTTTACACAAATGAACTGTCTCCGTTAAAGTTTAGTGAGTTCGAATAACGTCTTAGAGATTTCAGTTGGTCTGAGGTATATTTTATTTATAAATGAATGAGGATTCCACTAATATAACGCATCTAATCAAAACTAGAATAGACCGAACATTTGTCACAACAACACTTTAACGTATATGAGATCCAGATGAGACATCCCACGTAGCTTTATATTTTTAACAAAATTCAGAAATTATTGTGGAAAAGTCTGTTTTCATAGTAGCATTCAATGAGTTTGGTCACATAAACAGAAGGACTAATAAACGCATTAGAGAATTTTCAGAAGCTTGGTACTCAGGTCAATTAGCAATCAACAAACACATTAAAATCACTGCAATTTATCAAACTGTCAGAAAACTCCTGGACAAATACCGGACCAAAATTTAAATCGAAGGGATGTACAATCAAAATAAAGAAGTGGTGGACAATGACAGGTTAAAAGCCAATAATAAACAGTCAAGATCAAGGTCTGCAGGGCAAGCTGTAAGTCATATGTGGAGGAATTCTAATACTTCACTTCTGCCTAAATTTTGCGCTAACGATGTTGTTATGTTATTGTGCCCTGTTAATTATCACGTGACAAACTCGCCAATCAGAACACCGGCCTGTGTGACCTTGACAATGTGTCAAACCAATGACGTATTAACCAGTACGAGCAGCCTGGAGTCATCTCTCAGTCCTTAATGGTTCCTCTCGTCTAGCTGTGTCCGTTTCAGTGTAAAACACCAATATCAGCTTTCACTATATGAATCATGTATTTCAGACATACAAAGTTTATAAACAAGCGAATCAGACCATACACCGTAAAATAGAAAATAACTATATTACAAGATCAAGTCAAAAGTTGCTGTGAGTGTAAGTGACTGTAACTAATAAATTGGGACTAAGTTAAGAATGGTAAATCACATAAGAGTAGTCAATAAGTCAAATAGAAGTTTATAATAAAAATAATGTTACTGTACATGTAATATAGTTACTTAACAGTTATCTAATAAGAATATATATAATAATAGTTCATAAATAATTCCTAGCAGTTATTATTCATTTATTCTTCGTTAGGATATAACAGATATTGTTCAACAGAACAATGAAAACTCCACGACCAAACTATCCAGCTTAGAAAATAAAATTCCACCTAGAATAATTATAACTTTAAAATGTTTCCTATCTATGAAAACGTTTCTATATCTAAATGTACCTCAATATGTTAAGCATGTGGGGTTACATGAATTTATTAATACTACTTATATGTTAATTACTTCAGTTCGTCTGTCGACCATCAATTTTTAATTATCGATTATTCATTTTGTTATTTATATACATCGATTTGACTTACTAAGATTAATCCAAATTAAGGTTTATCAGATAATATTACAAAAAACGTTTTTTTTCTGTATCTAACTTAGTAAAATGTGTTGGTTATTTTCAAGTGAAATTAAACTGATTTTTATTCCTCCCCTCCATCCCTCCCTCCCCCCCCCAAATCTTATGACTTGATTACGAATCAAGAAAAAAAGTAAACAACAACTTAGGGAACATATTTTTTATTCTATGTGCTTCATTTAAGTAGCAAAAAAGGGTATTTATAATTATAAAAACAAAATTTTTTTCCTAAAAAAACACACATCGACTGTTCACTCGGAATTTATTTCTTAGAAAAAAAAAAGAAAAAGACAAAATCTTAAACAAGATAAATAAAAGAATTGTTGATAATGATTACATGTTATCCTCAAGGGTACTTCAGTTAATTGATCGTTTTTTTAGGAAAAAAACTAAACACCTTAATGTATGTATTAAAGTTTCTTCTCTTTTTTCTGCTTCCTTTATTTACTTTGTTTGTATTTCTAATACCTTTACTCTGTAAGTAAATTAACAAGAAAACTATTGAAATTGTTATTCTCATGAGAATAATCATTTTTGATGCTGATGGCGCTTTATTAGTGACTTGATTTATGACTTTGATTATTTTTTTCTTAGTAACTGAGATAACGGGGATATATATACATATACTAATACTCTTTTACTCCGGTACTTTGAAAAGAGTAAGTTTCATTGTTATATTGGTAAATCGTTGTTAATTTCGGGGTAAAGATGTCTTCGCTTTCGTGAATAAATCAACTTTTTATTGAATTGAATATAAGAGAAAATAAAATTCATTTTATCAATTCATTAAGAAATGTACTTAATGTCCAATGTATTGGATTAGGTAATGATCTAATTAATGTTCATTATATAAATTTTCTTTTAAAAAAATTACAAAAAAAAATGGTTACTGTATAAAAATCATTAAAACACGTGAAATTGGAGGCTATTATCTTGTAACTAGGAAACTAGTAATTTTTTCCAGTTATTTATGATCAACGATCGTAAATCGGTACAACTTTCTGTACTGTACATCAATCAGGATAACTATATCGGAATTTTAATAGTTGAGATCATGAATCAATTGAAGTTTGACCACCATGGAAAACCTGGAAGCACTGGACAGCTGTTTCGTTCTATCATGGGACTCCTCAACAGTGCGCATCTACGATCCCGCCTCGCAAGATTCAAACACAGGACCTATCAGTTTCGCGCGAGAGCGCTTAACCACTAAGCAACTGAGCCGGCATCCAACGGTGTTGATGTCTAACTTCAACTAATCCACGAAATTGAGCGACACATCCATAAATGTCTCCAGTGAGTTGATATCTCACAACAGACCTGGTTGAACCCCACTGATCACTGCTTCTCACTAGAACTCCAGGAATTAGTGAAAAAAACTAAATACAAAACGAAAAAATGAATAGTTGGAATAAGTGGTATAAATTAAGTCTAAAATTTCAGATATAAAGCGAAATAATGAACCAATAAATCTATATAATTGTGACTTAAGCTAAGCGGTATCAATTAAAATTGTCGAAAAATAGAACATCATTATGTCACGAGCTGAAAGTTCGATAATGATTAATCACCTATAAAATGTATTCCAGTATTTGATGACTTGGAGGAATTGTACCATATCTTAATTTGTTCGCTCGGCCTATAACTATGTCACCACGGTATTTCTTAACATGGAATAAGTAAGTTTAAAAACAACATGACTTCGACATCATAAGAGGTCGATATTATACCCGAAAATCCTGTTTCTTGTTAAATGTACCGATAAGTGTCGTTATCATCTAAACAAAATAGGAGTTTTAAGAGTTATAGCTTGATATATTTTGCAGACCTCAGACATTTGAAAATGAAGAATATGACCACAAACCTTCAGACAACTTTGTAAATAGTTAATCCTGTTAGAATTTATCTTTTGTTTCGCATTCTCAGCTCAGAATGTAAACACAAGGGCTACATAATGATATATATTCATCAATCTCTAACTGAATAATAGTGACTTTTAACAAGCTTCATATAAATGAATAACGGAAAGTGAAAATGTTATTTCAACAAGCTTGTATTTGAAAGATATGTCGAACAATTACTTCCTTGATATAGTTTCTTCATCCATCGTAAAAATGTTTAACATTGTCTATTTCTCATAGTAATCATATCGACGAGAGATGCATTCTATTATTACTTTCAAAACCGTTTTTCAAAGTCTTTGTCGAATCGACTCATCATTTATTTTTATCTAACTGATATATTGGAATAAGGATTGAGCAAATTTGAACCCTTGAAACCTGTTTATTTGAAGTTATTATTGTATTTTTCTATTTCACTAATTGTAAGCCTTCGTTTGATGCACAAACTCTTATTGTGTATTTTACCCTTTTTAAGTTATCGTTAATTTATTACAGACCTATTACTCAGTCCGCTTTCATTTATGGCATGGTTACGAGCAGATTGTAATTCCCTAACCATCTTGATGTGTAGTTAGCATCTGACAGTATATTTTTATGTGAGTGATTCATAAATTAGAGATGTGGAATTATCAATTACTTATTGGCTGTATTGTGTTCTATTTTGTTTGTCGTGCAAGCAAGTGTGAGAAACTACATTCTGGACCAATGGTCACTAAGTTTTATTTGCATGTATTATCTCACATTTGTCGTGTCATTGATACTAGAACGACAGTCTAGGTGAACTAATCAATACTGAGACTGGATCAATGCAACTGTTCTCTTGTGTTACAGTCCGATCAAAAATGCCCAAAAAACAGCAAAGAAAATATTTGTTTATTTTTTATCATCTGACTAACACATAAACTGCCAGTAAAAATTAGAAAGTTATCTAATACTCTGAAGGTAACGTGATCGCTAACAGACCAGAATATGATGATATTTATTCCTGATGGAATTGTCGATGCATATTACTAAGAAGCTCGATACAAAAGACTATTAAGATATCTATTATTCTCTGAGCGTTTTTTCATTTGTTGTTCAAATAATACCAATCTGTGACACCAACGTTGAAATATTCTTACCAGTAAGAATATGTCCATTGTTTTGTATCCAAGGTATTTAACAGTTTCTTTTTTATTGATCATGGTTATGATCATTTGGTTACATGAATATTATGGCTTACAATAAGATTTTTTATCAACGGTCAATAAAATTCGATTCTACTTCTATTTCAAATCAAAATAAATTCGCCTTTTGGCTATAAATCGAATTTATTGATAAACTATTTTTTCCAATAGGTATACATTTTTATTTTATACTAATCAGTGTTGGTATATCCACAAACCGTTACCATAGAAACTAGATAAAACAATTTTTTCTTCCAAAAATCATTTTCATTGTACATATATATATATATATATGTATATACATATTAGCACCTATATACAATCATCTTTATATGTCATAAAATACAATAAATAATGATGTATTAGGAAATTCTTTCTTTCGTTATTTGAATAGATTATCCCATAATTTAATGAATATCTTTCTTTTCTCTATGTTTTACATTCAATGTTTCAATAAACAGTATACACATAATATCCCTATATATAATTGAATATTATTATTGTCAACCATTTCAATAACAGACTATTTCGTAAAGTACAACAAACAGAAATCTAATCTATAAAGGTATGAAATGTTTTAAACCCTCTAGCTAAAATGAATAAGGAACCATGGATTACTACTTCTCTTTGATTATGGAGGCAGCGATATATATATATATATATATATATATATATATATGAGATAACTGTATGAGTTTCTCTACCATTAACGCGACCTATTTACGTCTTCATTTCAAGTAGCTCATAATAAAATGATATTTCTAGATATATAAATGAAACTAAACAGTGAATAATGCTTATTACCTTTTAACCAGTTTGTAAATATTCATGTTCATGCCATCAAGCTATGTAAATAATCTATTGTATATATGAGCAAAGACGGATAGTGGCTAGCAGTGGAATCAAGGAGGCGCATTTGGGACTCGTCAGATAGATGTACCTGCATCTCAGAGTTTATGTTCACTACGGGATTCCAGCCCAGCAGCTTTCGCTTCAAACGCCATCGCGTTATCTACTCAGCTACTGAGTCCTGATAACCACTTGCTTGTGCAATGGGGTGAAGTTTGAATTCACGAAATGCGCGTCCTGGATTCCACTGCTAGCTACTATCCATCTTTGCTTACCATACTTGTGAATTAAGGCAATATCGAGGCAATACGCACAGTATGAAATGTGACCAATAAGAGACTGATCATTTGCAGTCCTAAGCATCAATGGGAAGATCCAAACAAAGAATACTAAGTGTATTGCATATATGGTACAATATTTCATATGTAAACATTTTCATATCGTTGAACTTGCACATTTTACCCTTACACGTTTTACCCTTTCATAGTCCACAGTGATTCTTTTCTTTGAGTATTTTTCGTTTATTTAAACTGATGACCAAAGTTGTCTGATACATACTTCTAATGTTTATATTATGATTATTATTATTAGTTTGATAATCACTAACAGAACTATTAGAGATTGTGTTAATGGTATTTTTTTCAAAGTGAAATTAATTGACGTGATAAATTCAATAAATTGACTTATTAGTTAAAATTCATAATTCGTAAGAACAAATTTTCAAATTTGAGGATAATTTTTGACTGAGATCATGAGTTGATCAATATTAGACCATCATCGAAAACCTGGAAGCACTGGACAGGCGTTTTGTCCTAGTAATAGGACTCCTTAGCAGTAGGCATCTAATAATAGTTAAGAATGAATAATATCAATAACTGACTTCACTAAGGCAACTATGAACAAAAGTAAATGCTAGTAGAATTGTAGTTCTTAGATTTCGTTACATGTAAACTAATGGATGAGCATTATTAAAATATTTCGACTTAAGACCTAAATAGCTATTCAGTTCTACTTAGTATTTTTCTATTTCAAGTCAGTCTATAACTGAAACTGGTAAGCGTTTTTTTAAGCGAGTTAGTTTTCAATTGAGTCGAGTCGATAACCTTATGTTCAACCCTCCTCCTTTATCCGTAATTGGGACCGGTAGTAATTCGAGGTGATCGACAGGATCATGAAGACGTCAACATCTGGAGGGAAGCACGGGATATAGTGGACAGCTAGGATGCATATGGACGAGTTAGTCTTCGCGGATGATCTGGCTCTTCTATCACACACGCAACAACAAATGCAGGAGAAAACGACCAATGTAGCAGCAGTAGGTCTCAATATATACAAAGGGAAAAGCAAGACTCTCCGATACACCAATCGATTCACACTTGACGGAGAAGCTTTGGAGGATGTGGAACCTTTACATATCTGGGAAGCATCATCGATGAACACGGTGGATCAGATGAAGATGTGAGGGCGCGGATCAGCAAAACAAGAGCAGCATATTCACAACTAAAGAACATCTGGAACTCAAAACAATTGTCAACCAACACCAATATCAGAATTTTCAATACAAATGTCAAAACAGTTCTACTGTATGGGGCGGAGACATGGAGAACTACGAAAGTCATCAACCAGAAGATACAGGTGTTTATTAACAGTTGTCTGGCAAAATACTTCAGATCCGTTGGCCAGACACTATCAGCAAGAACCTACTGTGAGAGAGAACGAACCAGATTCCATTGGGCGAAGAAATCAGGAAGGAGCGCCGGAAGTTGATAGGACACACATTGAGGAAAGCACCTAACTGAGTCATAAGGCATTCCCCCACTTGGAATCCTTAGAAACTGAAGGAAACCTACAACTGTCTCATTCAGTTTACATTCATATAGAAAACCTGAAATTTCTTATATATTTAGCATTATATGCAATACTACTTATTTGAATTTAAGTAGCTAGATATCCTATTTAAAAACGTTTGCCCACTGTTATCTAACGAAGAAAATGTACTTGAATTTATGTTAATCAAGGTTACTGAACCTATAAAAGGAAATGACAAACCTACTAAATTAAGTAGTACTCAAACCCTTTTTATGAAAATGAAGGAACATATCGAGTGACAACTTAAAATATTTTTTATTGCATGTTAAAATTTTAAAAATCCATTAATTATACACGAAATCATTTTAAAATCCTTAGTATCTAACTCAGAAAAACAAAAAGTTTATTTGTCTAAGTAGATCATTTACTTTCGAAACGGAAAGTAAGTGCGATCCCATTTTACACTATTTACATTCATTTAAACCATTCAACTGGATTACGTCCCTTACAGAGATAAAACGAAGATATTAATTCTCAGATTCTCATGGTTTGATGGCTTTCTATCAGAATTTTACGTGTTTTCAGAAATAAGGCTGTAAAATGGTGTCCTGGGATGTTGTTTTTTTATTGAGTTCGTACAATACACTTATCACGTTGTCGTTATGAAGCCATTTGTTTGCAAATAATGAACATGAGTCATATGCGGATAATAAACTAATTTTAACCCATGAAGAATCAAAATATAATTCCTCAATTGTCTAATAAAATTGACTCCTACCAACTAATTCTCAGCATATCGAAAGAATACTCATGAGAAATTCACTTTATTATACAAACTTAAAAACTAACTACTATTAAAATTTGTAAGTAGTTTAACACAAATAAAACATTTTTTGAAGCTAACTTTATTAAGGTGCTGCATTTTTGTGGGAACTACCAGAGAATAATAAAAGAAAAATAAGTCAAGAAGATAGTTTTGAGTGGGTACTATACTGAAAACTATGAACATCGGATAGGCGATGGAGTGCTAACCAAAGTTATTGTCATAGAAACTCAATATTTAGAAGTTTATATAAAGTGAGTAACCCAAACATCATGCTTATGTGAGAACCCATGAAATCATTGACAATACACAATTATCGATTTTCTTAAGCAACAAATGTGATAGGTACAACAGATACAAAATGAAACTAGTAAAACCTAATCGGTATATTAATTGACTGAACATTATCATGGATATCTTTTCAGATATTTTTTTATATTTTGAGTAGACTTTTCATTGCGTGTCCAAAACCTAGATTCCTATTTTGTATATCAAAAACATATCAGAATAAGAAAAAAAAAGTACAATGAAGGTCAAGTTGAATTACATTGATGCATAAAAGCATAACATTCATTATTCATGGAAATTTTCTATGTACGTTGGTAAGTTTATTTGATGTTAGTTGTAAATCGATAGTTCCTTTTTGGCATATATATGGATGATAAAAATAAATGAAAGAACTAGCGGATAAACAGCAATCATTCATTTATCATAAAAAAAATTGATAAGGGTTTTCAATGGGAAAGCACTTATCAAAGTATAACTATTTTTCCCCTTAGTAATTGATTGTTTTTTAAAAAAAGAAATGCTTCATCCCATATTGCTATTTTGGTAGTCAACAAAAATTCGCAAAAAGAGAAAAAACTTAATCATTTGACAGTTAAGTTGATTTGCTCACGCTATTGTTTTTTCTATTGAAGTAATGATATCTATCTTATTTGATTGTCATCATTTTATATATTTGGATAGTTTCTTTCACTGTCATATTCAGTTAGATGTTAATCATAAGTTAAAGTAATAACAGATAAACAATGTTATGTTTATTGAATATTTCTATTGAGTAGACAGAGTGAAATGTTGCCTAAGAGGAATAACCGTTTAGTAATATCATGGGTCGTGATCCTTTTTTAATGAGTTGGAATTATACATCAGGTGAACATTTTGTTCAAGAATGCAATGGTGTCTTTGAGTGTCAATGGTCATGAAATCATGATCAAAGATGTCCTGTAGATAGTCTACGCTAGACTAAGATCAAACACGATGTATAGCAATGGTGATTCAATTTGACTGGCTCTCATACTTCATTTTGATCGATGTAATTCTATTATCAATAAATTCTAGACAAAATACCAATTCTTTGACTCATCATGTTTAGCAACAGTGTACATTGTGCAATATTTGGTGACGGATGAATTATAAATGAAAATTTTGGTTTTCTAGTTTCAAAAGAACGCATGAATTTTGACATTCCTACACTTAATTGTGCAAATTGCAAATAATTGCAATAAAGTAAAGAGAAATTACACAATCACTAAATCAAAACGATAAAGTTACATGTATCTGTGGTACATTTCCTACTTTAGAACTTTCAAAAACAAGTTTACTTAGTATTGTTTGTTTAAATCTTCCAATTGATGTTTAGGACTGAAATTCATCAGCCTCTTATTGGCATATTTGCATATTGCCTCGATAAAGCCTCAATTCACAAGCATTATAGGCAACGATGGATAGTTAAGAGATTCAAACAAACAATACAAACAATACTTCACCTCGTTGCACAAGCAAGTGGCTATCAGGATCCAGTAGCTGAGTGGATGATGCGATGGCGTTTGAAAGGATTGGTACTGGGTTGGAGTCCCAGAGTGAACGTCAACTCTGATATGCAAGTACATCCAGCTGGAAAGTCCCAAATAGGACGAAATGCGTGTCCTGGATTCCACTGCTAGCCACTACCCATCATTGCTCTTAAAAATAAGGTTTATAAGGTCACAGTATATTGTAAATACATTAGACAACAGAAGAATAATGTACGTGAAGATGAAAGTTCACTTATACACATCCGCTACAAATTTTTTTCCTTTTCATGGTCGAAGTCAATAGCTATTAAAAATAATCAAGTACTTGCAGAATGCCATCTATTATTTGTCATTTTTTATATGATGGTTTTTGTTATTTACGGTGTTAAATGTTGCATCAAAACTATATTTTCCAGGCCTATGATTCCTTAAATGATTAAGACCGTAGTGATCAAGAACGCCGGTGGGGAAAACCGAATGCACCTGACACAAAGTTACAGAATCTCTTAGTCAAATCTGAGAATCAAACAGAAAATACTTAATTTGTAAAATATTAATCTGTTGTTTCAAACTTGACTGTTCCCTTGTAAAGGTCAGTCAATAGTCTCAGACTTCACTGTTCCTTCATTTCTATACCGATCTCTTTCTGTTCACGTTCTTTTCTTATCGATCTTCTCGACCTTTTGCCGCCAGACATTCTATTATTTACTCACGATATATACTACTTATGTTGATATTAGTAGCACACACCACAGCACCAATGTGCAATTTAGAACACGGTTGTACTGGATTGTAACTCACAATACATCAGTTAGATACCGCTTTTTACTATTACGTGAGTTCCAACTTATAAAATAGTGTTATTCCATTTGAAATTATCTTTTGCATATGCCCCCGTCAATGTTTTAAAATTATTATAGATATCAACTGAATAAATCGACCAAACGTACGTGAACGCCGGAATTTATTAGTCCTTATTAGATTTGATCAAACGTTATGATTATTAAAATCATGGAAAAATAGATCAAGAGATCCATTCATTACCTATGATTTGAATAAAACTATGATAGACCAGTGTGACAATGTTTAGATAAACGCTAAAATCCATAATTACAATTGGATCAATATTATCAAAAGCTTTTGTGTAACTCAAACTTATATTCACTGGTTACGTAATACTATAAATTCTGTGCTTCACATTATAATAGAATACCTGAATGAATATTAACTAGTATATATCGCTATGAGATATAACGGTTAAGGTTAGATAAGTTAACTTTCCACAGTTATTATCCTGGAAACATTTACCTTCATGTAACTTAAAGTATCCTATTCACGGAAATTACTAGAGTATAATTTTTAAAAAATGAAATCAAATTGATCAAGCTACTGAACTGATTAAACGATTTCTACTATATTTGACTTATATATCCTAGTAACTTAAATAAGTGACTTCTTGATATTTTCAATTAAAATGACGAAGTTGTCAGCTCTTAATGAAAATAAACTTTGGAAGGTTATTGGTTTAATATGATCAATTATATTACGTAATAAGTTACGTGTAATTATTTAATATTAATTAATTAGTATTGCAAGTTTATGAACATGATGCTTTATGCATAATTTGTTTCAGTATGAGATTACTGATATATGCAATATTATATACTTGAAATCATGAGTCAATTGAAGCTAGATCACCATGGAAAACCTGGAAGCACTGGACGGCCGTTTCATCCTATTGTGAGACTCCTCCACGATCAGACCTCGCGAGATTCGAGCCCAGGACCTATCAGTCTCACGCACGAGCGCTTTACCTCTAGACCACTGAGCTGGCCGGCATCCAACGGTGTTAATGTGTAACTTCAACCAATCCACAAAGTTGAGAAACCGGTCACCAATGTCATCCACGTATTTCTGCTTTTCGACTCTAATTCTCTACTTCACTTGCTTGTCTTCTTCTGTGTATACATTGTGCCTTGACTTTCTCCGTTCTTATTCGGCTGTTGTTAATTGCTGTCTTATTTTTCTTCCCATCTTGAATCTTGTCTAGGGTTTCCGTAGAGTTGCATTCCTTATGATGATGCCTTTTGTTGCCCAGCACCTCTTGACACGTTGAAGTTAATACTTTTACCGGATGGGGTCGATGACCACATGCCCAACTCTCCTTCTTTACTTGTGCTTGGAACCGGCAGTAGCCTTAGAAGAGCTACAGGCGGAGTTATTCAATTGGGTAGATATATCATTAAAAGGAATCAAACCATTTTTAATGTTTAGAGACTTTTTATGCCTAATTAACTCATTTTTAATAATAAAAAGTATGACCACGGTTTGTATGATTCATTTTACCTTCAACAAAAAAACTATTAACAGTAAAACTTGCTTTAAATCAACATTATTTCTATAGAAATTAATATTCATTCACATAATTAATGATAAGAAATCCAATCCTCATCATGTTTGTTCCTATTTACCTTGAAGGTTTTATATCTAATCTTCATAACTAATGTACAAAATTGTTTTTTCTAACGTTTGTTTTCAAAGACGTTCTAGTTGTTCTCCTTCAAAATGTTTCATCAAACAACTGATCGACAGAAAAACACAGAATAAATGCTTATAAAGATTTTCATGGATGATTATATGTCCCAATTGCTATAATCATGCAAAGGAGTTTTAAAATTCTTTTTAAACAAAATATATCATGATATTTTGATTTTAGTTACGTAATTTCATTATCATTTTCTTCCTATCAGGAGCTTACTTACAGACTAACACTTTAATCTTCATTTCCTGATGACTATTTATCACTGTATGATATCTGATTATAGATACTAACACTTTTTTTTAAAAGTCAGATGAATTAACCAGTTACATTAAAACCTAATTTCACTAAATAAGGCAGGTTTTCGATACTGTCATCTTTTAAGACTAATGTTTTTGCATTTTTGATTCCATGAAATCTGTCTTTCAGCATTGTAATTGAGTCAATACGATTATCGTATACTGAACGCAAGATCAGTAATATTTTTTATTCCTAAAATACTCTAACAGTGTTAATTATAACTGTCACCAAATTGATACTAATCTCTTGGATTATATACACTTGGTTGTCATGCCAACTTGAACATAATTATGTTCAAGATGAAAACATTAATTCTCACATTTCCATTATCATAGATGTGAGTAAACAATCTAAATGAGAAGAAAAAGTCAATAATGTTCTGTTTATTATAGGTTTTTACGCAATAAGTTGAAATGCAATATAATAAAATCTTGTATAAGTATTTCTTAGTTAAATTGTTGATCGCTTATCGCAAGACATGACAAATACGAAATTCGCTGTTAGTATATTAACCTTTTACAAAATAATTAAACAGAGTACTTAGTTAAACATCAATAGGCTTCAACATACATAAAGGAAGAAGCAAGATTCTCAAATACAACACGGAGAACACCAACCCAACCACACTTGATGGAGAAACTCTGGAAGATGTGGAAACATTCACCTACCTGGGAAGCATGATTGATAAACAAGGAGGATTAGATGCATATATAAAGACGAGGATTGGCAAAGCAAAAACAGCATTTCTACAATTAAAGAATACATGGAACTCAAAACAACTGTCAACTAACTTCAAAGTGAGAATCTTCAATACGAACTTCAAGACAGTTAGTTCTACTGTACGGGACTGAAACGTGGAGAACTACTACATCCATCGTCAAGAAGGCATAAGTGTTTATAAACAGTTGTCTACGCAAAATACTCAACATTCACTAGCAAGATACCATCGGCAATAGCCTTCTGTGGGAGAGGACAAACCAGCTTGCAGCTGAAAAGGAAATTAGGAAAAGACGTTGGAAGCGGATAGGACATTAGGGAAATCATCAAACTGAATCAAGAGGCGATCCCTAACTTGGAATCCGGAAGAGAAGCGGAAAAGACCTAGGAACACATTACGCCAGGAAATAGAAGCAGATATGAAAAGGATGAATGTTAACTGGAAAGAACTGAAAAGGATTGTCCAGGACATGGTTGGATGGAGAATGGTGGTGTGCGGCCTATGCTCCTCCACGAGGGGTAACAGGCGTAAGTAAGTAAGAACTAAGTTAAACATTGTAAATCAACCATAAGAATTCTATATGGTGTTAAAAGCTATTACAGTTTTAACACAGATTACTAAGGCTACAAATTAGCTTTGAAGTGAATATTAGCTTTCAGAATAATGCCCTATCACCAATCAAACACATTGAAATGAAATTGTATTAAACTAATCAGTTGTAAATAATTCCAGTCAATACTAACAGATAAAAAAGGATACAATGTATTAATGATGTGATTTAAGAGTAGTGTTAGGTATACAACTGTATATAATGACAAATCTCATTTGAAATATCTAAAAGTATGGGCTTACATCAAGAAATATGACGTAACCAGATTAAATACTTGATATTCTGTTGGTAAAATAAATGTTCACGTACCACGTAGACAGAATTCTGTGAAAACAATAACATTACTATTCACTTAGTATTGCTTGTTTGAATCTTCCCATTGATGTTTAAGAGTGAACATCAACTCTGAGATGCAGGTACATCAGGCTGACGAGTCCCAAATAGGACGAAATGCGCATCCTGGATTCCACTGCGAGTCACTATCCATCGTTGCTTACATTAACAATTCTTTTTAAAATATATTGAATTAACAACTCTCTTCTTCAATGCTCATTGAACCATTACGCTATCGGAAAGTATTAAAATAGATGCGATGATTTTACGATTTAAACATGAAAGATTTCATTTAAACAATAAGGAATTAGGTAAGAAAAGTATGGTTCAACAAACTAATCCTTCAGAATAAGTAATTTATTGAAATGATATGAAATAAATAGTGGAATATATTAAATATAACTACAAAGATAAAAAATGATAAAAAAAACATCCTACTTAGAGTGTCTGTACTCTTCTCTAAAGGAACTTTCATTATATTTGATGTTACATGGAATACATTTGTTACAAATTGATAAGCTTTCAGCAATCAATTTTTTTCAAGTTTACTTGTCAATGAACCATACTACTTAAGTTTATCATGAAACTATAAATATCTCATTGTTTTATGAATAGAGTAAGTGAAAAACCAAATTTATCAACTAGACAAAAATGCAATGAGTTTAAGTTGGTGAATAAATTCGGTTTTTAGTTATCCCGACTTTTAATTGGTCAGTTAATTGACCAATCAAAATGAAATATTAAAAAAAGTAATTTCTTTATTCAAGATATGAAGTAAATAAACTTTGCAAATAATAAAAGAAAATCATTTTAAATTTATGAATAATAAAGTATTTCTTTGACTTCTCAGTCGAAAAAAATTATGATTCATTCCATCTTATAGAATATGATGTTCCTGGATCGTATTTCTCCTTTAATAATGATAGGCCTGATTAACTGGAACCTAGTTTTATCTGAATTTATAGCATATGGATCTAATACTATGAATAAATATACAAAAACATTTTCGGATTCCGTTATTTCTAAACAGCACTCTAAATTATTAGAAAACTCCAAATCTTTATCAACATCAATACATACACAGAATACTTCAAATGGGTATATGTTAAGTGATCACCCATTATCTGTGATTAACTTTAATAAGCATCAAAAATTTTCTTATCTAAATGATATGCAACCAGAAAATGTTGATAATTCAAAACATCCATTATTATCTGACCCATTGTTTGATCCTTCAATCCTTACAGATACTGCTGCTCGTGTAATTCAATCCAATCGTTGTACAACAGAAGAACGCCAAAAACGAATACAATGTTTTGAAGTGTTACCTTCAGAACAGTATGCTATACCATTAGGACATACTGTGAATATGCAATGCGTTGTTTTAAATCAGCATGGCAAAGTTCAATGGCGTGCGAAAAAAATACTTCTTGGTATGTTATATGTTTATTTCTGAATAAAACAAGTTTCTATAACCATTGCTTCATTGACATAAAATGCGATTTTTAAAATTGTATGCTCATCAGTTTGCTAGCTAAATATTTGTATCTTGTGACAGTGGTTCAGGTACATATTGACACTATAAGTAATGTATCTAATCTTATTAAAGAATTGATATCTACTCTTTAGTGTTGTGGCTAAAAACTATTAGAAGTACATCGAATATACTGTTAACTTAATCAATGAAGTTCAACGATGTCTAGTGTGGGACAGTTACTCATTGAAGAAAAAGTGGAACACGGTGGCGCAATATCGTGGACTGATTGGACCTAGACATTCACACTGTTGGATGCTGGCTCAAATGTCTGAGGTCGTGTTCGCACGTAAGGCCAAAGATCCTGGGTTCGGATCCTGTGTATGAGATCGTAGATGAACACTACTAAGTCTCATACTTGGACAAGACGGCCGTTCAGTGCATCCAAGTTTACAGTAGTGGTCTAACATTGATCCATTTGTTATCACAGTCTAAAAGAATTTAGTCAAATTTTCAAATTCACCATTAGAGTTATACTATAATATAATATTAATACTATTATTATGTATTATAATACTATAACAGATGTTGACTTCTCAATTAAAGTAGTCAACCATAAATCAGTAATGAACTAGTATTACCAAACAATTATTAGTACAGATTTCAAAATTGTCCATGATCCCTTTTGAGTAATGAACTTGAAGAAAGAGTACTTAATAGATAATTTATTAGTATATTCAATAATATCTAATCTATATTTTTAAGGTGCATGTTCCTTGTATATTAAGTCTTAAAATTATTCTTTCAGTCTTTATAAAAATTATATATGTATGCATAATATAATTGGTTACAAATTTAGGTGATTGATTTGATTAATTTATGTATTCTAATCTGGATTAATCTGTTATGAAATTTTTTTTGTGGGAATTTCAAATTATCCCCCAAAAAATTGGTTAATAGTTTTCTTACTACTTAAACTCAATTGATTTTTCTTAATGTTTTTTTTTAAATGTAAAAATGAAATTACCAAAAAAATTAAATATTCAGGAAATATGTTAAGTAGCAAGTCCGTTGATCTGGAATGTATATCCAAAAAGGAACAACTTGAAAAATGAATTCATTTAGTATTGTCTGTTTGAATCTTCCCATCGATGTGTTAGGACTGCAACTGGTCAGTCTCTAATTGGCATATGTGCATTAGAGACTGACCAGTTGTAGTCCTAACACGTCGATGACAAGATTCAAACAAACAATACTAAGTGAATTTAAACTTCACCTCATCACACAAGCAAGTGGCTATCAGGACTCAGTGGCCGAGTGGATAACGCGATGGCGTTTGAAGCGAGAGTACTGGGTTTGAGTCCCAGAATGAACATCAACTCTGAGATGCAGGTACATCCAGCCGACGAGTCCGAAATAGGACGAAACGCGCGTCCTGGATTCCTCTGCCAGCCACTATCCATCTCTGTTTAACTTGGAAAATGGTTGTCAACTTACATTATATATATATATTATTATATTATTATATGTATATATTATTATACATTATATGGAAACTTAAGAAACTATGGGTCGTAAAACAGCCATTTTGTTCCACTTCAAGTTTTTGTAATATTATACACTTCTAATAATTGATTGAGCTTAAATATCTAATCGTTCTAAAAATTTTGTTTGCCTTAATTAAAAATTAAAGCCAATTCTGTATTAGTATGAAAGTGGTTTGGATGTATGTTTAGCCAATTATATGAAAACTACAATGATAAAGTTTCAACATATAGAAACTTTCAATTTAACTTCGATTTATTGAGTTTCTTCATAAATACACCTTAACAGTTGAAAAGTTTCATGAATTAACTTAACGATAACACATTTTGAAAAAACAAAACATTGCTTATATATATATATATGTTTAATTGTACCTAGTAGTCGCTTGTCAGGAGTAGGAACAAACGAGTATACCCTGGAAACAAAATACTCACTGATATCAGTTGGAAAATTGATGAAACGTAGGGTTTATTTAATAGATATTTTGTCCTAATTTACAACACCCCTTGAGCGCAAAATCGATACCCTACATACTATGAAAGTAAACTTTTGAGATTCATTAGAAAATTATCCTTTCTCATTGATACATTTATATTTTTCAGCAAAGGTTGTTTGTATTATTTTGCATAGAGCATTAAGAACTAAGACCTCTCCTATATCTGCTTAACCTAAGACAAACATTAACCACTTCTATAGAGAATAATGTGTTCATACTCCCAAGTGTTCATAATTTTAAGTGAACTTTTTAATCCGAATACTGTATGATGATCAATTACTTAAAGAACTCTCAGTACTCAGTAAGTGTATGTATATATACATGTTTAATCAAAGTATAGAAATAATACTGTATGGTTGTTATGGCTACTAAAACTTTATGACCGAACGAAATGTGCAGAAATCCTGTGACTATGTACATATATATTTTCACCTAAATATCATCTTATCAACCACTTTAGTATCAGTAATTAATCCATAGAAGGAAAATGATAAATTAACAGGAGTTCAAACTCATGGTTAATACTTATTTTTATAATGACTGACAACTTGTTTTTAATCAGAAAATCTGACAACAGTTCATTTTATTCCATATGGTATCTTAGCTACAAGTTTCAAAATAGTTCTAAAGCCAAAACAACAAATAAATACGGAATTCTTATTGAGGTTTCCATCTTTTCCAAGCTTGTATCATTTCGTTGAGAAAAACTTATGGGTTTTGATTTTGTTTCTCATATAACTAAATTATTCAATCTAAGATATTTGCAGGTACAATATGACTATAAGATCGAATTGGTTCCTGAAATTGTACGAAACGACAGTTCATATTTTATTTTATTTGCAGTAATCCATTATATTTTTACGAGGGTAAACCGAATGGTTGTTCGATAAGTAAAAAATTATGATAGAAATAATTAATAATAAGTATATTTTTTGTTATATCCCAATGAGTAGAAAAATTGTATTCCTGACGTTTCATGACTTAAGGTAAGCTACTTCTTCAGAGTAAATAAATAACTCAATAATCATTTTATTTGAAACTATCAATTCCAACCCTGGTGTTGATACCTGCATAATAGAAATCAATTGTCTACCAACTGGTTACATCTCTGTATTGACTTTGTTTTGAACTTTATTAGTCTCTGTAAAATGAAATGAACATAGAAGAGATGCTTTCATAGTTTCTTTTCCTTACCGTTTCATTCAAGTGAATACTTTCAAAAAAATCAATAACTAGTAAAGAGATCAGTAAGATGACATGACTGGTAAATGTCTACCTTACCCATAGTGCACATACCCTGGTTTAAACACAATGAATAATCAAGTATGAATAGCTAAATTTATTTACTGATGTAAAAAACAAGTGAATGTGTTTATTATCTAAGGAAAACTCTTTGTCTCATTAATAAGACTTTCCAGATAATTAGAACTATTTTTTAACAATAAGTATCCAAATTCATTTTTGTTCTGTATTTCCATCAATTTTGTTTTAATTAAAGATGATTCCAGTAGACTACTTATAATTATTATTCAAATGAAAATTTAATATATTTAAAAGTGAAAAGCTTAATTATTGGACACTGTAGACTAATAAGACTTCATTAAATTGGTTATTAGCTTAGGTTTCATTGCAAATGAATAAATGAGCAGTTTACAATTGTTTGAACACTGGATGGAGATCAACGTCATGTATATCAGGTTCTTCTTAGTGTAAATTGAATCCTATCGATCACTGACTGTGAAGCTGGGTGACATGAGATCGAATCCGCCAAGGAGCAACAGTTCCCTGAAGGCTACAGTTATACCTTGTTGACGAGTGTCAAGTAGCACAAAACCTAAGTCCAGGGTTTCCCATTGATTACCTTCAATCACCATCTTATCACATGAACAACTTATTTACTGAATTATTACTATTTTTAATACATTTAGTCTACTCAATAATGTTGAGCAGAGTGAGTTTCTCTATTTTGGTGTCATTCATCAGCTATAAACAATCTATGGTTATAACAAATAATCTGATTAGAAATAGAGATATGACGTATTTTACTTAATGAATTTATGATGAATGTTCCAATAATTGATAATAAATTAACAGGACAGGAATAAAAAGTAGAAAAAAATATTAATCGTGCTACCTATTTGTTGGAGATTGTCTTGTGAAATGTAAATGCAATGATAGAATAGTTTTTTCAATAAAACTATGTGGTTCTATAATCAGTCATCACGTTTAAGATAAAAGCACCATAAGAAATGCAAATTATTATGGAAGAAAAATAAAGATCATTCTATTGATCAAATCAATTCATTTCATTCAACCTGGATTACCCTCATTTTGTATAAATAGACCGGCACGGAAACGATTGATAATGGAAGATGGGGTAAAGTTAAGTTTCGGTTGTTAAGTACTTAGACATTCTGCTTATCAAGACGTGTAAAGTCAAGTAGTTTATAACTTTTAAAGTATTCTATTATACATGAGAAATCGATTTATTTCCCTTAACAAAAATACAACAAACCACTGAGCATTTCATCCCATAACCTTATGAATTATATTTACATTAACAAATATTGTTTGATTTCGAATTCCCGACATTGTTATGTTAGACAAATTTGATGAGTAAGCTTGTTGTGTTTGTTGTTTTAGACAAAGTTAGCCCTATCATTTCGATACAATTTTAAAATAATGATTATTATAGTCAGTTATGTTTTTCACATAAGAAATTTTTATTTTGAATTAAGTTTTGATGGATGCTGTTTCTAGCTTGAAATGCACCAACATTTTGTATCACAAACTTAATTTCATAATTTTTGGCAATTCAAAGGTACATCCTATACATCCTATACTTTCATATAACTTATAACAGCTTGACAGTATTCAGTTATTTCATCGACATCCAGTTATTTATGTTTCACACGTTTATCAATTGATCAAAATAATGATTATTATAATCTACAGTGTTTTATATCATGCAACAAAACCATTCTCAGCCATAATTTTCGACCTTTTTAGACAATCTATTATTATTATTTGCCAAAATTATTACATAACTAGTGATTTTCATAGTTGAGATCATGAGTCAATTGAAGCAAGATCACCATGAAAAACCTGGAATCACTGGACGGCCGTTTCGTTCTATTGTGGGACTTCTCAGCAGTGCGCATCCACGATCCTGCCTCGCGAGATTCGAACCCTCATGATCTCAAGTATTAAAATTACTATAATATCCACAAAAACCCTCTCTGACTTAATTAATACTTGAACAATTATATAAGAATTGACGAAGTACGTAAAAATGTTGGAATAGATAGATGGCACTGCATATTCTCTGAAGAAGTGGCTTACGCTGAGTCACAAAACGTCAGAAAATCTAGTTTTTCTACTCATTTGGATATGGGGGGGTGTTTGTGGAGATTTTTAGTAATTTTTATATATAGTTGAAATCATGAGTCAATTGAACTTAGACCACCATGAAAAACCTGGAAGCACTGGATGGCCGTTTCGTCTTATTGTGGGACTCCTCAGCAGTGCGCATCCATGATCCCGCACTCGCAAGATTCGAAAACAGGACCTATCAGTCTCGCGCGCGAGCACTTAACCGATAGACCACTGAGCCGTCATCCAGCGTTGTTAATACCTAACTTCAACCGATTCTTGAAGGTGAGCAACCATTTCACCAATGTCTTCAGTGAGTTGATATCTCACAACAGGCCTTGTTGAACTCCACTGGTTACTGCTTCTCATTTGGATATTACAAATATGTTATTTATTTACATTGATAGTGTCATCCAGAACACAACAAACTGATCATGGAAATTTCATTAATAAAATCTATCAATAAAATGTGACACATTAGGTTATATGATAGATTAATGAATGAGAAACTTGAAACGTAAAATACAGAAAATGCCTAAATAAATTGGTTTGAGTTAGAAAGGTAAGAAGAAAACTGTATGAATAATTTTCATTGGACTAAATTAGTTCTGACCAAAATTGATGTCATAATAATGTGTACTGTTTGTTTATACTATTTCAAAAATAATCATTATAACCGCTGAAAGATTATAGGACATCCAATACTTGGCACTTGCTCTCAAAATAAATATCTGAAGAAGTGGGCACTTTTAGTCTGCGAAATACATAACCCTCTCAACTGAATTACGATTCATTGATCCAATACTCAATCGGGTTTATCCCGTATGTTCTATCTCTATATATAACCTTGATTTGTTCACACTGAATTCATGGTTAATTAGAACTTTACATCATATTAAATGTGAATAAATCTCTGGTCGAATGATTCGAATTAAAAGAATCATAATTCGGTATCAATAGTAATTGAATTCGGAAAAATAACTATTCATGATTTAAAAAAAAGGTGAATTATTTTTACCATTTCCGAAAACGGGTTGAAAAATGAAGTCAGCCTTTTAAGATAAACAGGACACATTTTTTTTCTAATAAAATGATTCAAAGTGTGACTAACTGAAATAATATTTGTGAAAATACAATACAGCATGTGTCACCTATTTTTACAAAACTGCCACTAGACTGTTTTATAAAGTTTATCTGACAGTTTGACATAATTTATAACACACAGAGAAGAAAATGACATTAGTAACTATATATATATATATACTACATATATATATATACTACTACATATATACTACTACCATTTATATATTACTATATATATAGTAGACCCAGCCAACATATATGTTGTGGAAATTATCGAAAAATATTTGTGTAAATGATTTTATTTTTAAAAAAATATCTACCAAGGGAGTGATTTATCAAATTGACATACCGTATTTCATATCTTTCAAAGTTAATATTTATATATGTATATATGTACGTATTAGGATTAGTTTTCAAAGCAACGGTTTATTTAAGCAATATCTGACTTCAAAGGTGATACGTTGACATTGTACATGTAAGAGAAAATTGTCTGAAAGTGATATTGTTCTATGAATACGCACTTTATATGATACAGGTGCTTCGAATCACTTGTCTTATAGTATTGTCTACTGTAGGGTATTATGTTACATTTAAGTTGTATGTATTTGATATGAAGCTATGGTGAATATCTTAACATTTAATTGTGTTGATTATTTATCATTTCAAAAAATGTGTAAACAAATTTATTAAAACATTGGGTGTTTGTCTTGGATGGTCTACCTTATACAGCAAAAAACAGTTCATCTCAGAACGTTAAAAACTGGCATTGATGTATTCAGTTCTTCCACGTTTTTCACTTCAAGTATATTACTTTTCATGTAGTATACTTTTCATTTTGGCGAATCAGTTTTCCCTGTTCATTGAAATATAGTATATTCTAATATCGGTGGTTTTTTAATTTACGGTAAATATTATAACTAAATTGCTGAAATGAATTTTTCATAGTACGTTTAATTAAGAATAAACCACAAATTTCTGTTTGTTCCTCAACTTTATGCATTCTTCGTAAATCAAATGATATTTTGAAAATTTACTAGTTCTACACCTAAATTTAGCTTTCACCTCGGCGTAACATCCATTTAGGAATTGAAAAGCGTGATAATACTTCCTGTCCTAGTTCGATACTTTTCAACAATGTATACTTGTGCTTCACCATGTTTACCGACATTCTCACTACCATGGGTTTACTGGATTGGAGACAATGGTTTAAATTTGTAACTATATTTGTAGCTTCGTTGAGATTCTGATGTGCGAATCGATCTTATAATATGAGTATAGGGGCGAAAGATTAAATAGATAAAACTGAATAGATCGAACTTAAATAGACTGACCAAATATTAAGAATGTTTAATTAGTAACTGTCACGGAACTATTCGTCTAGCACTGATTTCAAGACTATCAAATGATTCAAGGGATGCAGGATCTAGGAAGAGTTCAAAAAATTATACTTGTTCACTTCATTAAATAATCACTGTTAGATAACTTCATTAAAAACTCACAAGTTTCATGTTCGACTACCTTTGGTAAAGTTCATCTAAACAAAATGGTGATAGTTGATTTTCAGTCTGCGTACACATCGAGCTTGAAGCGGAATTTTTTCTAAAATTACTTATACTTACAACTCAGACAATTCATAATTAAAAATATAATTGTATGACGAGTGTCTAGAACATCAGTCTCCTTTATTTTAGATAATATTCAACTATCAGTTATTCAAGCCTAACGTGATCCAATGTAGACATCCAACCATCCCGAAAATGTTGTCTTAGATTCCTATCTTACTGAAAGATTGAAAGCATTATATGAAAATGAAAATATAATCGTAGATAAGACAGATAATAATCTAAGGCTGAGAAAAACAATTATTGTCATAGCATGCCAATTATTCAATATTCATTTATCGTACTTTTATTATACTTAATAGTCACGTATATTTTATATGCTATGACTGTCTAGTTGATTGGTCTTAAGTGATTCTATTTGATCAGTTTTATTACTTATTAATCAAATGAGAAATCATGGATTTTAAATGTTACACTTTATATGAGTAAATAAATTATTGTCAAATAAATGCTATTTTATCTTGAACAATCAGTCATTCAATTACGTTTTTACTATTAATACTTACGCATGTTACCCCTCATGAAAGAGCATAAACCGCCCACCAGTACTCTCCATGCAGCTTTATACAGGACAATCCTTTACAATTCTTTCCAGTTGCTATTCATCATTATCACGTCTGCTTCTGATTACCGATCAAGTGTGTTGTTTGGTCTTCCTCTTTTCCATTTACCTTCAGGATTCTGAGTTAGAGCATTCCTCGTGATGCACTTTGATGATTTCCACAATGTATGTCCTATCCACTTCAGCTTCTTTTCTAAATATTCTCTTCAGCCGAGGGATGGTTTGTTCTCCGTCATTGTATACTATTGTTGGTGCTATCCGGTTAACGGATATTGAGTATCTTACATAGACAATTATTCATAAATGCTTTACATTTTTGAGGATGGTCTTGGTAGTTCTCGAAGTTTCAGCTCTATACAATATATTTGTCTTGACGTTTGTATTGAAGATTCTGACTTTGGTATCGGTTGATGGATTTTTCAAGTTACAAAATGATAATAATTTGTGTAATTTGTAATCAGTTATTGTTACAAGTATTGGATGACTATTCTCAATATGGTATTTGATCATGAACTCTGTATCGACTGATCTCAACTGAATTAAGTTTTACAACACCGTTTAAGTTATTAGTAGGAGCTAAGGAATCAGTACTCTAATGCAGTAGTAATTACACTATTCACTATATTTGAAACATAGCAGGTATTATGTGACACAGTAATATTACACAATTAATATGGTATTCAAATTATTGTGAATCGTTTTTTGTTCTTCTACATCTATGCTTTTGATCTGAACCAGTAATATTTATTCCATTAGGTATCCTAACAGTGTACCATCAACTGGAAACTTTATTGTTTGTTTTGAAGATTTTATGTTACTTCAAGAAATATTTCAGTATGAATTAAAATCATCTTGATAACCATTTGAAATTATAACCCAATAAACTCTTTCTAAAAATTATGAATAAACACAATTTAGAAATTATTGAATTTATAAGAATAGATCATGATATAGGATTCTGGGACTGTTTTATGATTCTTCAAATGATGTGGCATTTTAGTTACAGATACATTTTTAAATTATGTTGGGCACACAATTACTCACTTTCTTCATTTAGTAATTTGGCCATTTGTCAACAATTTAGTAAATCAATAAAGTAGGTAGAAAGGAGAGACAACGTGTGGTAGTCGGTATTCGATATAATTCTTAAACTTCGTATACTCCTCCTCTTCATAACTGTTACTAGATAAAGCTCAACGGTGTATAAATCAGAAGACAAATACAAAGCGTTGATTACGTTTATTATCACACCACATACGGATCACCAAAATCACAGACACACGAAACAAGAATGATATGCGAACGCCGAAGAATAAGCAAGCAAGTGAGCGAGGGAGTAAGTATATTTGAACAGGATAAGAAGTGTACTCACATACTGATATATAAAAAAAACAGTCAAGGTTGATAAGTGAATAATTGACAAGGTCAAAACGTAACTCAAGAAGTGTGGATAAATTGACCTTTCTAGAAGCTAGAATAATTGAAATGGGCTTAACACAGTAACCGACACTACAAACGATTACTTAATATATGACATTCAAGAGCTTCTGTTTAAGTTGAAAGCTGGAAAAAAGTTGACCATTAATCAGTATTTGCATTGGAAAATATTTTATGAGATGATCATAAAGGTTCTCGATAAAAAAGGTGTAAAACGTCAATATTTTGACCGTAACCAGGGTTACATAGCAGTTTAAAAGACGTGATCAATCATTACATTTAAGTAAAAGTGATTAATTCAGCAAGCTCAAATCGCTAATTTCTGAAAAAAAAGAAACGCTTGTTTTATTTCATTCCATTACTGTCATTTGTTTCATTAATCACCTATTAGAATCATTTAATTACCATAGAAAATTCATTAGTAAATTCAATGACCCATACTAACTAATTATTCACTATGGATGTTTTAATGTTTGACAGAAACTTAACTAATGTACGCCATACGGTAGTAAGACAACGTAGAACAGGAAAAAAAAACAATAAAATTCACTTTCCAAAAGTCATACATATACACTTATTTACTACTTTTAAATTTTTTCAGTGTCGGATAATAAGGACCTCTGAATAATAACACATTTCATGTCAAAATTTCGTTGCTGCTTCATCAGGTAGCTAGATAGCTGAATGTATTTCACTTCTTTATTATAAAATGTTTATATAAATAGATTCGCTTTCATTCAACTATATGACAAGTTTAATGGAGTACATTAAAGTCAAACCATTTTAAGCTATGAATGCTATTTGGTCAGTAGTTCATTACTGAACTTAATTCTACATTCGTAAACAACTAATCGAAAAAGAAATCTGATTATCAAGCTATTTGAAATTATTGATAGTAGTACTGATAGGATCTTTTAAACTGAACAAGATATATTTAATATTATTGAACTATGTATCACCTACAATACGTTTAGTTGAATACACTTGTGATAATCAACTTTAGCTGACTTGTAATCGAACAATAATAACACATTTTCAAAACATACTAATTTCTCTATACTATTTAACTGACAGATTAGAATCTCAAAAGAAATATCAATCTATTATCTAGTTATGTGTATTGCATGTTAATATATCAAAAAAAAGTTTCTATCTACTGTATTATAATGAAACATAATCAAACATACATTTAATGACATATCCTGTTTAAAAAAGATTAGTGAATTAAAAATAGTAAAGCAAAGAAAAGAAAGAACAATAAGTGATAGCCACTATCCATCTTTGCTTATAATGCTTGTGAATTAAAGCTATATTGAGGCAATACTCACAGGATGCACATATGTCAATAACAGACTGATCAATTTCAGTCCTAAACATCAATGGGAAGATTCAGATAAACAATACCAAGTGAGTTTAAAATTCACCCAATTGCACAAGCAAGTAGCTATCAGGACTCAGTAGCTCAGTAGATAATGCGATGGCGTTCGAAGCGAAAGCTACGGGGTTGGAGTCCCAGAGTGAATATCGACCCTGAGATGCAGGTACATCCATCTGACAAGTCCCAAATAGGACGAAACAAGTGTCCTGGATTCCACTGCTAGCCACTATCCAGCACCCCCGCGCGAGAAGGCGGGGGTATTGTTCACGATAGTGAGAGGACAAAAAGCGAATGTCCGGCGCTTTAAACGGGTGGGTGGACACGGAAAGTCCAGCTAGGGGAGTTGGAAAATTCTGATTCCAAACCAATGGTGCACATGGAGTCGGTGAGAGCAGTTTTGCTCTATGCTTGTGAAACCTGGACTCTCCGAGTTGAGGATGTTAGACGACTCTCTGTGTGCTATCATCGTTGTCTCCGAAGGATTGCTGACATTCAGTAGCGACACCATGTTAGTAATGCACAGGTTCGGCAACGTGTGTTCGGGCTCAGAGACGATAATTCAATTGGTGTCACCATCTTGAAACACCGACTTCGGTGGCTCGGACATGTTTTACGAATGTCGTCCCAGAGACTTCCACGTCGTGCATTATTTGCCGACCCTGGGACTGGTTGGAAAAAGCGGAGAGGAGGTCAGTGTATGACATGGGTTCGTGGTATGAAAGAAAGCTGCAAAGGGCTAGCTTCTGTTGGTCCTTCACGACTCCCCGGCTGAGGTCCGAGAGATGGTACAACACAGTGGCTAGAGACGCTATCAGATATGGCTCAGAATAGAGCCAGTGGCGATCCTGCTGTAACCTTCTTTTACTTTCTTCATAAAGAGTGGTTATAACTCTCTTAACTGAGAGAGTCCTTCTGGTTGTACATTTCAGTTCCCCCTATCATTACTCTTCTCTTTTTTCTTATCCTATTTTTTTCTTTTGTATATACGCATCTTCCTCCTTTCTCCTCCCATTTTCATTGTTTTGTGTAGCGCATATGTATCTGGTGCCCCTTTTTACCCATATGTATGTGTTTAAATAAATAAATAAATAATGTGTGCATACTACCTTGATACTGTATTGATTCACAAGCATTATAAGCAAAGATGGATGGTGGCTAACAGTAGGATCCAGGACTCGTATTTCGTCCTATCTAGGCAATACACACTGTATGCACATATACCAATAAAAGACTGATCAATTACACTTCTAAACATCAGTGAGAAGATTCAAACAAACAATACCCAGTGAATTTTGATCATTCATTATGTTTCAAACGAACTCTTTCAATTTCAAATTGACCAGATTTCCTGAACAATTTGTCATATTCTATTGAATAACAATATAACAATACCATATTTCATAGATTTCATGACAAATCAGATAGTTCGGCTGTTAACCAATGGATACATAATTAAGAATATTACATTGTTTTATATAAATTATTCACACAAACTATTCATAGAAAAGAATGAATAGTAACTCTTTTGAATAAAACAATATCCTAGTTACACTTGAGTAAATTTAAATGATTAAATAAACTGGAATACATTCCGACTTTCTGAATTTTACTTTAGATAAATAAATAAATAAATTTAGATTGAGAATAAACCTAATGAAGATGAACAAACCATTTTCTTAAGGTAATGTTGTAATAAAATGCTTGTTGTATTGTGTACATGCGTTCCCTGTTTAATATACGACGTGATAATCCTCGCCAATCAGAGATGAGTGAATGATCGATCAGAGCAATGATACACGAAAAACCGTATTGCAGTCTTGAGTACTTAACAGTCCTGCTATCTGCCTAGCTCAGCCAGTTATGTCCAGAACACCAATAACAGCCTCTGCAATATGAATCATTATTCTCAAACATACTGGGTTTATATACTAAACAAACTGACCATATCGTACCGTGAAATAGAAAATAATATTTGTACAAGATTTAGTCAAATGTGACTGTGAATAGGGGGAACAGTAATTAATAGACTAGGGATAACTGAAGAATGATTAAAGGTACAATAATAGTCTATGGGTCAAAATAAAGCTTATAATAAGAGGGACACGAATATGAATAGTTTAGTTACTTAACAACTATACAATAGGAAATATACATATCATATTGATCCATAAGTAATTCTCAAAGTTACCATTCATTAATCTCCACGGGATATAACATTGCCAGTAATACAATAGTGTATATATATATATATATAATAGAATCAGAATGAAAAATGCAACAACAGTCTTTGATCAACTTTTTTAAACCAGAATGGGTAGTTAGCGATTGTAGTCATTTTGTCGTACTGTTTAATCGGTGATGCTATGATATTTCATAAAGTCAATATTAAACTTTATGAAAAATGATAATCTATTTTTTAAAATAGTCATCTACATATGATGCTTGATATATTGATATTTATAAAAGCTGAGACCAATTCTGATTTGTTTTAATTCAATGTTTAGATCCCTTATAGCTAGTTGACACATATGATCAATAAGAAACTAGTAAACGTTAGAGGAATCATATGATAAGATGAACAAGAATTACAAAACAGCTGAGAAATATGACGCTATTTGATATTCGTTAGACAGGATTCGACGGACGAACAATGTATTCATTTACTAAAAGGTTTATATGCAGGTAAATAAGTTGTATTTCAAGTTTTTAAGTCTGGCAAATCAATTATAGTTACTTGCAACAGAAGATAATTTCAAATTAATTTGTTTATGCATTGATATTTGTTAAGATCTAAAATAACTCGGTCTCTTTGCTTCTATGTCACAAAGCAGTTACATTGGTCCTTCTTTAGCTCGATCCCTATCTATCCTTATATGAAATACTACAACTAATAAAAAATTATTACTTACGATACTATACTACTGCAAGATTCTCTATCTATCGATTCAGTAATTAAGCGGTGTTATAAAGATTTGTGTACCATGGTATATCTAAACTGTTTACATTCATACTATAAAAATTTAAGTAATAGGACCGTAGTAAGAATTACAGTATAATTTATTCCTTGATGAAATTTTTAACCTGTTCATAGTATATCTGTCAGTACATATTTACTTACTTTGAAAACTATTGATATCCGTAGAGCATTGGATCGTTACCAATTCCAGATTGAATTTTGTAACATCACGCACAGATGATCAAACACAGAAACAAAAGCAGAACTTCTAGATTACAAAACTACCTTATAACTTAACATCACGACTTCAAAATGTTTGGTAAAATCAGAAGTGTTAAAGTAATTTGTTTTACCGTCAAATAAACTAATTACTTGAATATTATTATAAACAAAACTATCTAAAATTGGCTTAACTTCGTCAAGTTATTATTCATTAACTTAAACTTTTTGTAGTGACGACTTCCCAATCGACTAGGTTAATTAAATAACTTGATTTGCTGAATAAGAAAATGAAGTGGCATGTCATAGTCGACTGATGACAAAGTAAATACTTTTGTTTTACATAGAAACTGATCCGAATAATTTACAAGATGAGTGAAAATCATGACAAACGTAGTATGTTATCACGTAGTTATGTCATGTATTAGTGAAACAGAATTCTTAATTTTATAATTTTTATTAGTTAAATTCATGGATCGATTTATGCTTGAACACCATGGAAAACATGGAAGTACTGGACTGCCATTTCATTCTAGTATGGAACTCTTGATCATAGAGCATCCACGATCCCACATGAGGGGCTCGTACCCAGTACCTTAGGTCTTACACGTAAACACTTAGCCTATAGACCACTGAGCTGGCATCCAATGATGTTAATGTCTAACTCCAATTGATCCATAATCTTGTCCGACCATTCATCCATTGTCTCAGGCAGATATCTGTCTCTACCCGACACGGATTAGACTCCACTAACAATGAGCCAAGAATAAAGTAGTCATTAGACAGTTAATATATTTCTAATACGAACTCCATAATATCAGTTTCCATTACGTAGCACTGGTAAGTAACACTGATTAGTAACTCTCTATGAGGTATGTGACCATCTAAAATAGTTTCAAAATTCAAGATATAGGAACAAATTATGTTGCTTGATAACGTTATTTCTCAGAAAAAACTCTTATTATTTTACATAGAATATTCTTCTTAACATTACATTCCATAATATATGTTTATTGTATCTGCCAGATATACCTATTCAATTAGTTAGATAGATACTTGTGTAAACTAGAAACCATTTAATGACTGAATGGTTAGGAAGAAAATATTCAAAGAAAGGCAAAAGAAAGCTAATTTAATCATAAAAAAACAAACTAATTCCAACATGAAATCAATAAAATAAACTTTAAACAAGTAAACCGACTTGTATAAAGCAATTGATTATGATTAATGAGACTGTTGGAAACCATATCAACCGGACTGTTTTGAGGCATAAATTAGATAAGATAAGAAATAATTACTTGTTTTATGTCTTTATTAGTTGTTTGAGTATAGGGAGTAATCAGATTCAAGAAACAATAAATATAATGTAAATTGCATTTTCCCTATTCTAATGGATTCCGTAATAGATATTCTTGATTAAAAGAAGGTTTCAACATCAAGAGACAATGTAACAATAATATGTTTAGGTTTTACTATGAGTCTAAAATTACTGAGGTAATTAATTAACTAATAGAATGTCCACATTTTAAATTTCAGTCAATTGTAATCATAGAACTTCATCTTCCACTGTGAATTGTGAGTCGCTGATTCACTCCTAATTTTTACTGAGTACATTGCTAATGGCTTTTAATTGTATCAAGATTGTTCTGTAGAAAAACAGTATCCATCCTTAAGAGCTCACTAAGTTCACTAAGTTAGAGATATCATGTTCATTGAAAACGAAGTAGATCCCCAACATCGCATTCATTGTTTATCTGTAATGATGTCAGTCAGTGCATTTGAAGTTATAATATTGGTTTGAATAAACTTATATCAATGATTTGAGATTCATATAAGAGTTTTTTTTCTTTGTTTTTACTCAATAAAATCACAGTTATCATATCAAATATTCGGTAGACATTTCAGACTGTAGTTATTTAAAACTTTGATTGACCGGGTAAAGTTTAATTTGTGCATTTTATTTTTAGAAACCAATAAACTTGAATAAGCCAAAAGAAATGTCAGGCAAAACAAAAGATCAATAATTTGTGTAGTAATATTGTTGAATGTGATGTATATTTAAAAACAAAAAAATCGGAGTAAATAATAGTCATCATACTCTGCAGTTATAATGTCATAATTGTTTAGATACAAAGAACACAATGAGGCATGCTACGAATTGGATAATGTTATGTGTTTAAAATGATTAGCACTTGTATCTGTTACGGTATAAAAACTTAAAAAACGTGTCATCCATAGATTAGAAAGTTCATTTACCAAAGGTTGGATCGGTTCGTTGTAATAAGTCAAGTTATAATCATGTGAATAAAATGCATAGTTGAAAAATCTTGTATGATTAATGTGGATGGGGTAAGATAAGTATCTAAATAAGGAATGGGTCAGGGCAGATATGGACATTAAGATAATTGGGTGTAAGGGGTTTACAATGTCTAGTCTGTGAATATAGCGATCCAATTGTGATGAAGGTAAACATAGAAACTAAACATACCTCTTTTAGATACATAACTTAGCTCTTCCGAAGTCGATACCATTAGCTGAAGCTACTTAGCAGAGTCAAAGTGTTATCCTCTTGGGTATTTTGTTTGATACTTGATACAAAACAAAGAAGGCTTCAGTTCTTTTGATCTGATGTCCACTATCCATTTAATGGAAATGGATGGTATTAATAAGAGATTTTATGTCATGTTTTTCTATCCTACCGGGTGCATGTTCATGAGCACTCAAAGATAAAGCTTTTTGAGTATGGCTTATCTATCTAACTCCATAGGAGCAGTTGAACTGATATACACACACGTAGGAACCAACTGTCGGTAACTCTTTCTTGGGTTTTTGTCTAGATGCTGGTTTGTTTAACAAGACCAGACGTAACTATGCAGCGTTAGCTGTCCTTTCAAAAGATCTCCTAAGTCAACGTGTTAGAATAGAAACTAACATATGCCCTTGAGATGATGGAGAAGATTTGTAGCTCAGGTGGGTGATTTTGATGTTGGTTTGTTCTCTGAGCTGGATGGTTTGGTCGTGGAGCATTCATCGTCCTTCTGAACGACATCATCAGCACA
>NW_017386186.1:48000-58649 GCF_000237925.1 Schistosoma mansoni
TATGCCCTTTAAAAGTTTGCTTCCTGACCGCGTCTGGGTTTGTGATATTTTTTCTGTTTTGATAAACATATTTTTACGAAGTTATGTCAGTAGCTTTTATTTCGTGATGTACTTTTTTAATATATCTTTTTCATCACACACGCAATTCTCCGAACTTGTGCGTCTGATTCTATGTCTGAAAAATTCAACCAGATTTATTCTTTACTGATGAGATGTTAAGTTATGAAAATGAGCATACTGACCAGTTCAAGTATTCTCTTCAAAAAAACTATATTTCATGAAACTGTTTACCTTTTCTAGAAAGGAAGACATAAACGAAAAATGAACTGTTGTCATGCTCTCCTTTGTTGATGTCGTTCAACTCAACTTAATTGTAAAAACATGATGATATATTGTGAATTTGAAAATCCAAATACATTTGAATATTAAGCATAGTTACTTTGGTTGTTTCTTAATTTTAATACGTTTGAAAGTAACACTTTCAAAATTAATTTTTTTTCTGTTTGAGACAAAAAGATAATTTCATACACAATTCGGTTCATTCATATTTAACCAATGTTAAACATAATACAGATACTAAGATTAACTAAATTAATAAAATCTTCCACATAATCAACAACAATTTGCATTAATAAACAAATTGTGAGTTCATGAAAGTTTTCCTTGATACTTCATTTTGTAGTTTCATTGTTATGCTTGTAGGAACAAGAGTTTGAAGGGCTTTTATAAAGATAGTAGTGTGGTGTAGTCTACTTATAACGACACAAGTAGTATATAACGATGGTCGGGCATTGAATGTATTTTAATAGAAGATCGATAACGAAAGAACGGAAACGAAACCCGATTGGTATGAAAATGCATGAACAATAATAATCGGAGACTATGGACTGATATTTGCGGAAGTAATGGTCAAGACTGAGATAACTGATCAATAGTTTGCAAAATAACTGTTTACTGTATGGTTGTCAGATTTTAGTGAGATAGTCTGTAATTTTCGAATCAAATACATTCGATTGTTCCGACTCGTGTTCTCATTCACTACAGCAGGATAAACTTTCCGATTGATTTGTAAACTTGATTTGTTGTTGCAACAGTTTAAGATATATGACATCAGTTTTCACTATATTACTATAAATTGAATGAGTAGGAATTACAGTTATTGTTGCTTGTAATCCTCTAGTTGTAAAGAATTATTCATGATGAAACGGAACCTCAGATGGCCTGGTTTAAAGCTTCTAAACATATTCATAAAACTAATAAATTATTAAGTAACTAACAAGCTTTCAATAACAAGGATGTTAGAGATAAACTTATCATAGTTATAAATTCACTTAGTATTGTTTGGTTGGATCCTCCTATTGATGTTTAGGACTGTAGTTGATCAGTCTGTTATTGGCGAATGTGCATACTGTGAGTATTGCTTTGATATTGCCTTAATTCACAAGCATTGTAAGGAAATATGGATAGTGGCTAGCAGTGGAATCCAGGACACGCGTTTCGTCCTATTTCGGACTCGTCAGCTGGATGTGCCTGCATCTCAGAGTTGATGTTCACTCTAGGATTCGAACCCAGTACCATTCACTTCAAACGCCATCGCATTATCCACTGAGCTACTGAGTTTTGATAGCCACTTGCTTGTGCAATGAGGTAAAGTTTAAATTCACTTAGTATTGTTCCACTGCTAGCCATCATCCGTCTTAACTTAACATAGTTCTGTTTGAATAAATATTCTCAGTATTGAGATATAAATCCAATGATAATGCTCATTGAAAAAGATGATATTAACTGGTTTCCATCTGCATAACTTATGAGTGTTTGGTTTCCCAATAAACCAAACTATCCTTCGTCTATGTGCGTTTATAGATCCGAATACCTAGAGATCTGTAAACTCAAAATAAAACATTCATTTGATCCTTTATATCTACCAATCTTTTCAAAGCTAGTAACGATTTATTGTGAAAACTACTTTCAAGTTCTATAAAATATTCAAAAGAATTAATCTAAGTATTGAAGAAAAATTGGGATTACCTAATTTGTAATATAACATGAAGAGATGTACCAAGCAACTATCTGATTGACAAATATCTATTTTTACTACTTTCATTTTTTACAAAACAATAAGTCAGTATTTTAAATGTAACACTGTGGTATGGCCTATTTATATCAACATAAGTAGTATATGGTGATGGTCAGACATTGAATGTATTTTGGCAGAAGATCGGTAAGGAAAGAACGGAAATGAAGCGCAGTCGGTACGAAACTGCATGAAAAATGAAGTCAGAGAAGATGCGCTGATATTTACAGAAGGAACAGTTAAGATTGAGAAAATTGATTGTTATTTTGCTAATTAACTGTTCACTGTATGGTTAACAGAATTTAGTGAGATAGTCTGTAAGTTGGGCCTTAATACATACCATTGTCCCCACTCGTGTTCCTGTTTACTATAATACTAATACACCAATATTTTACTGTAGTTTCTTTATAGGTTAACTATCTATTTTATAATCTGACCTGTATCTATAACAACCACTTTTCAAACATTTCACCAAATAATTTGGAAATACTAAATAAAATGATCATATCATTCGGTACAGTTAAGTGATTTAATGACAAATAAACTGATATACCATAGCATTACAACGTCATAATGTTAGACCATGTATAATCGTACTATGAGTACATACACTTCTAATAATTACAAGCTATCTTATACTGTTTCTCCAGAATTCTTTCCTTTTGTCTTATTTCAAATCAGAAACAATGAAATCAGAGAAGATGGACTGATATTTACAGAAGGAACAGTTAAGATTGAGACAATTGATTGTTATTTTGTCAATTAACTGTTTACTGAATGGTTATCAGAATTTAGTGAGATAGTCTGTAATTTGTGCTTAAATACATTTGATTGTCCCCATTCGTGTTCTTGTTCGCTACAACCCATTTAACAATCATTTGAAACATTATCGGTATACTTGTTTGTAGAATTTTTCATCATGTAAGAAACTAGAAATCTATTGGTATATTCAGACGACATACAAATCAGTTAGTTAATCAGTAAACTCACTTCAATATATTTGTTTATTATTTAAAAAAACATTATTCTCAAAGGAGACATTTCTGTTTCTTTCTGTCTACTTCTATTATCACTCATGCATCAACTATTTACTAGTATTATTGTAAAAAAAAACGTTTCTTTCCTCAAAAATTTATTTAAGTTCCATGTTGTTGTTATTGTTGTTGATGTTTTTTTGGTAAATTTTAATCTTAAATTCAACCGTCAAGTTATCATACAAAGATACTTTTGTTGCGTCAAAATTGCTTCTTTTTAAAAAAGCAAAAAATTAAATGTCTGGGTAACTATTTTTCTAAATGATAAGCAAAATTAAAAAATTTTATTTCTAGCACCATATTGAAACATGTTATTTTCAGAAAAAAAGGGGGTTCATAAGTAATAAATTATAAACATTTCATTCATAAGTATGGAAAGTATAATTCACATTAGATGTTTATTCATGTTTATTTCATTTCAGTAGGTTTTAAAAAGTATCGTAATCTATCAAACACAAATATTGATAAGCAAAGATGGTTAGTGGCCAGCAGTGGAATCCAAGACACGCGTTTCATCCTACCTGGGACTAGTCAGTTGGATGTACCTGTATCTCAGAGTTGATGTTCACTCTGGTACTCGATCCATCTTTGCTTACAATGCTTGTGAATTAAGGCTATATCGAGGCAATACGCACAGTATGCTCGTATTTCAAATGGAGACTGACCAGTTGCAGTTCTAAACATCAATGGGAAAATTCAAATAAACAATACTAACCGAATACAAATATTGATAGTTTTTTTTCATTTTTGAACATGAAGTTCCAATAGTAAGTTCAATCTTCAATGGTTTATATAAGTAGTTGGGTTTTTTCATCAATATGACAACAGTGTTCCATAATTCAAGAATGTAGGATATACTTTGTTCATTTAAAATACGTCTGAAAAATTAGAGCCATGGGCGTACAAATATAACAAATAGTTTCATCAAAATACCAATTTCAGAAAATACACGGTTTAGTTGTATTCCCTGTGTTATTCTGAAACCCCAGTCAAGCCTTGGTTCCCTTCCCTAAATGTCTATAGGTCAAATTAAAAATTTCTTGACGGACTTTTGACAGAATTACATTCATTACTTTCACATGTTCAGACAGATTATAAAACCACATTGTGATATCGTTTAACAATGTGATAATCCAATCCATTCATGTTATACTGTACACAGCTTAATTAACAGTGGTTACAGTATACGACACAGTTTTCTTATTATGTCAAGTTACATAAATCGATTCAGTTAGTTTACATAATTTTTTACTTGCTTCAACCTTGCGTTTATTTGAACGGATCTAGATTGATTCAATCTGAAATTATATATAATCTATCTAAGTTAAACAAATAACTGCATTTAATTTTGTTTACGCTAGACAAATCAAGCGGTAGAATATAGCTGGTAGAAAAACCTAGACCAATATTTTACGCTAGTCGGTAATCCTTAGCATGGAATGCCCATAATCTAGGCATTTTGAAACAATAATTTCTTAGTAGAAATTATTATACCGTTTCGTCCTATTGTGGGACTCCTCGACAGTGCGTATCCACGATCCCGCCTCGCGAGATTCGAACCCAGGACCTATCAGTCTCGCGCGCAGTGCTCAAACTCGTGGATCGGTTGAAGTTAGAAATTAACAACGTTGAGTGCCGGTTAAGTGGTCTAGTGGTTAAGCGCTCGCGCTCGAGTCTGATAGGTCCTGGGTTCGAATCTCAACAAGGCGGGATCGTGGATGCGCACTGTTGAGGAGTCTCACAATAGAACGAAAAGTCCATCCAGTGCTCCCAGGTCTTCCATGGTGATCTAACTTCAATTGACTCACGAATTCAACGATATTAAATTCTCACAAATAAAAAATTTTGACTAAGAACTTGTGATTTTCATTTCATTTCGTAAATAGGTGTAAAGTTGAACTATGTATTTTAGAAGATTATATATAAAACCTATATTTAATTTTTTAATATCGAATATAGAATGATCTTTTTTGTATTCAATCTATTTTCTATAGTGTTTTTATTTTTTTTTGGTTGCTAATTGCTTATTTGCCAATAAAAAAAAACAACATATTACTTCTCAGTGTTTCCTATCTACCCATAATCTAATATTATTTGTTTCTTTTCATTGTTTTTTCCCCGATTTTATAGGTTTTAATATCAGTATTAGAATCAATATTATTTTTTATAGCTTTTACTTTATTCCAAAAGGTTTATTCTTTAATTGTATATATTTCCTTCTAAGGAAAAAAAATGTTGGCTAAGTATATTGACATTATACTTACGGCAACCGTGTTAAGAAGCTAGATGATATTCTGGATTAACATTAAATTCAAGAATAACGGAAGTTAAGAAGTATTAATTTGTTGTATGATAATGCTTTCGAATATCTAATAGATTATCAAAGAAAATCTTCAGATGTCATTTACTTGCTGAATTGAAGCTCAGTATTCCTAAAAGTTATCGAAAAAATTTAGTTTGTATCACAGTTTATTTATAAAATTTGAAACAGGCAGTTGTAATCACTTAAAAGTTAAGTATAATGTACATCATCTACCAGTTGGTCAACCAGTGGGAAGAAATATGACATTGGCCAATTTCTTTGTCTTACATACTATTTATCGTTACCGACGCAACTCATTATTGAGCCTGTATTCTACAAGCCTCTCTGCTAGCATTGTATTGCCCATTCACTTATATGATCGTAAATTCTTCAAAGTTTTGGTTTCAATCAATTGGTAATGTAACTTCAAAACCGTTGGTAACTTTTTCATAACTAACACGGTTGAATTTGATTAGTAATAATTCATTTAAAGTTTAGTTTAGCAAGTTAGTATGACAATAAAATAATCTATGTTTTAATAGCAGATACTCAAAATTTGTTGGTTTCATTATTTAGATAAATTATCACTTCGTATCATCACGTACAAGTGTATGAAAAATCACAAAGTATTTACATGTAAATAAATAGAAGGATTGAAAAGTTTCTAGTTTGTGCCAACTTTTTAAAAAAAAAATGAGCTAGTCAATTGAATAAGTAACATGATATCATTATTATATTACATGATTTTGGATAATAAGCATACACGTGTTGATATAAGCTTCTAGCTAGTTGGTACTTTCAGCTAGACTTAGCGTTCACTGTTATTAATGACGTATCATACAGTGTAGTACTGGTGGTCATTTCTTTTCCTTATATTCAGATAAACCATCCTATACTTTAACTGTAGTTGAAAACAAGGAAATATATAAATCATCATATTGAAGTGAACAGAACACGGGCGGGGACAATGGTATGTATTTAAGCACAAATTACAGACTATCTCACTAAATTCTGGCAACCATGCAGTAACCAGTTAATTTGCAAAGTAATAATCAATTGTCTCAATCTTAACTGTTCCTTCTGCAAATATCAGTCCGTTTTCTCTGATTTTATGGTTCATGCATTTTCGTACCGATCGTGCCTCATTCCTGCTCGTTCTATATCGATCTTCTGCCAAAATACATTCAATGTCTGACCATCACCATATACTACTTATGAGGATCTAAGTAGACCCCACCACAGTATAACTGAATTAGACCAATATTCATAAAATTATTTTTGAAGAATAATCTATATACTACTAATTATTATAAACAAATATTGAAATGAATAAACCTGATGTTCTTTTTCTTTCTTAGATATATTTAGATAGAGAATATAAAATGGTTTGCATAGATATATGACTGACGTTCATATTAATAACTTTCTTGTCAAATAAAAAAGGAGTATATCCATATTCTTTATTTAGAATGTCATTGGAATAAATTAAAAAAAAATAAGTGATCAATCAATCAGTCAATCAGTTATGTATTTAATCAATTGACGAAAACAAAAAAAAGGGTAAAGAAAAACACTGAAATATAAAAGATAAACTAATCTAGTATCCGGAAGAGAAACAACTGTTTGTTTGTTTTTTTTCTATTTTATTTACTTTTCATTTTATTCACATTCCTTTTATTATGATGGACAGATAAGTTAATAACGACATATATATTTTTAAAAAAAATGAGAGTAGAGATAGTAACAACATCTTAATAATTAGGAATCAGAGAGAAGAATTATTTTGTTAAACTCTATTAGTCTTTAAGTCATACAGGGTATATAAAAAGTGAACTATGAAATGAGTTTAAATTCAATTAATATTGTTGGTTTGAATCTTCCCATTGATGTTGAGGACTGCAACTAGTCAGTCTGTAGTTGACATATGTGCATAATATGCGTATTACATCGATATAGCCTTAATTCGAGTCCCAGAGTGAACATCAACTCTGAGATGCAGGCACATCCATCTGACGAGTCCAAAATAGGACGAAACGCGTGTCCTGGATTCCACTGCTAGCCACTATCCATCTTTGTTTATAATGCTTGTGAATTAAGGCTATGTAGAGGCAATACGCACAGTATGCACATATGCCTAAACATCAATGGGAAGATTCAAACAAACAATACTAAGTGAATTTAATCTTCGCCACATCGCACAAGCAAGTGGATATCAGGACTCAGTAGCTGAGTGGATAAAGCGATGGCTTTTGAAGCGAAAGGTACTGGGTTAGAGTCCCATAGTGAACATCAAATCTGAGATGCAGGTATGTCCAGCTGACGAGTCTCAAGTGGGACGAAACTCGCATCCTGGATTCCCCTGCTAGCCAATATCCATCTTTGCTTACTATGAGTGTTTTGAAATGAAATATTGCATATATAAAACAATCTTAAGAGAATATTATTTTCATAGTTGAAAATATGAGTCAACTGAAGCTAGACCACCAAGGTAAACCTGGAATCACTGGACAGCCGTTTCGTCCTATTGTAGGACTCCTCAGCAGTGCGCATCCACGATCCCGCATCGCGAGATTTAAAACCAGGACCTATTGAATAACATATTTCCATGACAAGTATTATCAAATAATTAAGTATTAGTATGGAGGACCATGTAATTTGAATGAAATATATTCAGTGTCGTTTTAATTGAATCAGTTTTATCAAGCATTTACTTAATCTGTTGAAAATCATACTACATAAGATCTGAATGGGTAGCTCTGTATTATGTTCTTATTAGAAGATATAAACAATCAGAATTCAATATCTTTAGGTCAATACATTGACATAATTAATAAATTAAACACGTTTACTGTATATTCACTGTCACTGACAATTGAACAAAGCAATCTTCATCCTTCTTAATTGTATGACATTTACGTTGGGTAAAATTTGTATTTGCCAAAATGTATATAAAATAAGGTATTATCTTATGACAGTTGATTAATAAATAATTAAATAACTTTGATTTTCAATTAAATAGGACTTGTATATTATTTGACCTCATTCAAAATAATTAGCCTATATAGGATAATTACAAATTAGAAACAAATTAGATAACTAACTTAAAAGTGATAATGTATTTTTAGGCAATTAACTGCCTGTATACTCTTGTATCAGTTTTCGATTCGATATATGTTGTTTATGTTAAGTTTATATCCTTTAAGTATCCGCCTAATAAAAATCATTGTTATTATTCAGTTGTATTAATTATTACCTCATGTCGATCGATAATATTTCAAACATTGATGAGGCGCTCAAATACTATGAAACTATTTGACCACATTTAGACGAAAGTCCTTTTATTAATAATATTCTAAGTTCATAAAGATAAGTTCTTCATGTTATCGAGAAATGTATTTTTAACGTTTGTACAAAAGATTGCAATCTGCCTAGTGTGAAAATGACTATATTTTAACATCTTGAAACGATAGACTATTATCGAATATGCTTTTCATAGCGGAATCCAGGACGTGTATTTCGTATAAGTTTTGGCTTGTCGGTTAGATATACCTAGGTCCGAATGTAGATATTCGTGATGGGACTTGAACCTGCTTCCTATCGTTCCAAATGCTCAGTGTAAAAGAAATGAGTATCTTGGATTTCATTGATACCTACTATCCAACTCTAATTAAAACTTGTGACTGAATAACATGGAAACTTGGAGAACTACTACATCCATAGTCGAGAAGGTACAAGTATTTATAAACAGTTGCTTATGCAAAATACTCAACATTCACTGGACGGATACTATCAGCAACAGCTTACTGAGGGAGAGGACAAAACAGCTTCCAGCCCAAGGGAAAATTAGGAAAAGACGTTGGAAGTGGATCGGACATACACTAAGGAAATCACCAATGTGCATCACGACTCAATCCCTAACTTGGAATCCGGAAGGGAAGCGGAAAAGAGGAAGGCCAAAGAACACATTACACCGGGAAATAGAAGCAGACATGAAAAAGATGAATAGCAAGTGGAAAGAACTGGTAAGGATTGCCCAGGACAGAGTTGGATGGAGAATGCTGGCGAGTAGTCTATGCTCCTCGACGAGGTGTAACAGGGGTAAGTAAGTAAGTTAGTTAGTTAGTTAGTAAGTTCATATCGATTTGACGAAATCACATTAGATAATTAGGAAACATTAACGTTTTTCAATATACTGAATTTCATGTCATGTGATGTATTTAGTGGAAATATGAAATTTTCATTACCAGAATAAATTCACTATATGATTTGTCAATAATAATAATAATAATATTTACTACTCATGAGTAATAAGAAATTTAGGGAAATGATAAATAAATGTCTATGCAAAACAAATTAGTGACGATTGGTTAATAACTGCTTTATTCCATATTACGTGTTTCATGTTATATAGAACTCAGTATATGGTATTCAACAACTTATTCTTATGGCTTACAGAAATCAAATATTTATTTATAGTTATATATTTCAAATTCATAAACAAAACTATTCACAGCCAAATAATTTTTTTCACAAGGAAGTAAGGATTGTCATACTAGCGCACAACGTATATCCATGTTCAAGGTCATGGGTTTTGACTAGGTCACCTAGATATGTCCTATTTAGATATCACTGAGATAAAGTTGACAAAATAAACAAAATAATAACCAACATTTATACAATGGTTTAGATAAATGAACTATACATGACATATTGACAGTCGATTTCTCACTTCTTATGGGAAATATTCAGTTGTGAAACATTTGAAAATATTACTTTCAAGTCAGGCAAAAACAACGATTGTAATAGAATAATATGAATTCATTTATTACATGAACCTATTTTTAGCTCCTAACAATCTAGAAACAAAAGTAATAATTATTATTCATAAAAGAGTCAACATAATTTGTAATGGGAATTTACTGATTACAGCTTGGTTTACCATTTGAGTGTACACTATTAGATGATGACCAATAGTTAACGAATTGAATATTCTTCAAACGGGAGTACGCACATCAAAGTTGATGAAAAGATTGTGAAGAGTACGGAAACAAAATTGTAGAATCTGGAGACTATCGTCATAAGTTATGAAATACTTAGGGAAAAATCGACCAATTGGATTATGTATCTATTTTTACTATAGAGAACAAATGAGTATCTTCATATAATATGAAGACACAAACATTAGAATAGAGTTGTGAAGATTGTTGAGTTTTTATTGAGATCATGAATCGGTCAAAGT
>NW_017386182.1:0-54167 GCF_000237925.1 Schistosoma mansoni
CTTTGTACACTATAACAAAAGTGTGTAACAAACTTATGAAACATTCCTTTAGTTAAAATTCAGCTTGAATCGATAGACGAGATGATAATACCGGAGTTTTTTTCGATAATACAAAACTGAATAAGCACATGTTGTACAGCAAGCAAGATAGAAAAATAAAAAAAATGTAATAAAATTTTCCATTTCTAGGAAAATAAGTGGATCCTTCATGAGTCAAAAGATTGAATCTAAGCTATATAATCGAGAGTGTCCAGTCACTGGTTTCTACAGTTATGAGAAACGTTCTAGGACATTTAAACCTCACTACATTATACAATAGTTGATGTGTACACGAACAAGTGCCAGATCTTGATCTGCAATTCATTAGCCATTTTTGTCCAACTTAATCCTACCTTATCAACTTTAACATGAAAGTGTTTTGTAGTGGCTAAACTAATGAATGTCCACTATTACGTGAATTGGTTTAACCAATTTTAACTAGTAAAAACACTGTGACTCATTGGTTAGCAGAGATGGATAGTGGCTAGCAGTAGAATCCAGGACGCACGTTTCGTCCTATTTGGGAATCGTCAGCTGGATGTACCTGCATCTCAGAGTTGATGTTCACTCTGGGACTCGAACCCAGTACCCTCGCTTCAAACGCCATCGCGTTATCCACTCGGCCACTGAGTCCTGATAGCCACTTGCTTGTGCGATGGGGTGAAGTTTAAATTCACTTAGCATTGTTTGTTTGAATCTTCCCATCGATTTGTTAGGACTGCAACTGGTCAGTCTCTAATTGGCATATGTGCATACTGTGCGTATTGCCCCGATATAGCCTTAATTCACAAGCATGTTTACTCAATGACAGTCACACTGACGCTGCTTAAATGATTATTGTTGTTAAGATAGTACATTAAGTTATATCTTACAGCCGAGAAATAACACAGAAAAGAGAGCTACATAGTTTATTCTGTCTAACAAACACTTAGAGAGATACCTTGTGTCCTTAGAAGATAACGTAGATAGGCAAATGTCGCTTAGGCTCTCCGTATCTACTTCAAATTTTCACAGAAAACCACTCCATGATGAATGTTATGAAGCATCAAAGTATGTTACACACTCATTCATCTAACTGTCTGTTCTGAAAACCGATGAGAATTCAGGCCAGTCATAAATCATTCCAACAGATTATTACAATAAAACAACAATGATAATTGCTTACTGTACATCCGGTTTTGAAAACCAATCCATTAAAAATTGACCAGTCACAATATTCCAAAATACGATACAATAAGATTGCGAACAACTAGAAGTTTGTAAGTTCGTATCAATAAATGTACTATGGATTTTTATAGAAACGGTTGAAAACAAATGACCAAATAAACTTAATATAGCATGTAAATATAACCCAATAACAGTGTCTCCAAAAACAGCATTGTTAGTATTGAATGTTCGATTCATTGAATTATTGCCAAAAAATAACAATGTACCTTGCGTTGTTATAAATAATGATTGATATTGATTGCTATTATCAGTACTGCTATTATGATTATTATTATCCAGTATATTTGATGAATTAGTTGAATGAAATATAATAGATATGAATGGTAGAGCAAATGTTGCAACACAAGCAAATATAATGTAATCTGATGAAATACTTTGTCTTTCAACAGCCTGGAATTTATACAACAAAGTAAAATAATAGTATTAATAATAATCATTACAACAATACTACTTAAGTAAAATTGAGATTTAACTCAAAATTCTTAAAATTTTCAAACAACTTATCTAAAATGTCAAATTAGCGCCATCGCCTATCCACAATGATATGCACTGAAGATGCGTTTGGTTGCTTAGTTTATGATTAAGCCTTATTGAGATTACACTTTCAATGTAATCTCAGCATCGTTAATAACATTACCCTTTCTAACTATTGATTTCTGACAACTAGTTTGAAAAATAATCAGGTCCGCTCATAAAATTCAAACATTTTTCACAGCATAGTTTTATAATATATAGAGAGCGTCTTACAAAAAAGAGTACATTTAAGGTGGCGTCTCGAGATAATCGACAGAAAACCGCGTCGATAACCACTACCTCACATTTCAACGTAGTGTCAAGCCACACTGCATCTTGATCGATAAAATTCGATCTGCACTAAAAAGGACTTGACAAACATACATAAGCAGCGGTCTGCTTGAATATCTAGGCTACTTGTTCCTAACATCTAGATATTACAACAAGTTCCTTTTTTGTTCGTTTTAACACAATGTTATGTCTTAATAGCACAATCTATTCAGACGCATTTATGAAAAGTTTTTTACCACCTATCGCTTCACAAGGTACAAAAAATACAATCAGAGACATTGTGGTGGCTGGAAAAATCCATTGGAAAGAATAAACATTAATCAGATGACCATTCCTGAACTGTTAGATCCTAACTGCCAGTCACTGATTGGCAATGTGGACTATATTTAATTCCTACTAAGTCAAAACATGTATCGTAATTGTAGTGCAATCACAACTCAGGAATCCTGGTTAAATGATTTACAAGACGATAGCTTAGTATCACTACAAAATTTTAATATTTATCGTCAGGATTGATGAACAAATAAGAAATGCATAGCGGCGGTGTATCTACATTTGTAAATGTATAGCAACTCTCTTACAATCAATTTCGATTATGGTTAATTTTTTCCAAGCCTTATCTAACAGACAGTGTTATTCCAACGGTGACAATTCGTCTATTTCTTTGCATTATTATGATCACTATCATGCCTGCATAAAAGTGTAGGCTTAATCACATGTGACAGCCGACGCATATATCTCTCTCTCCCTAAAATCCTGGTACCTTAAATATAACTCGCGAATCATTCACTTTACCATGTATACATGTGCTCAACTCCTATTAATAGACTTTGCCTTGCTTTGCTGCGCCCTTATGCGACTTGGCTATAAATTTACCTCTATATTTGCTCGCATACACACATTTGCCTATTTGCTTCAAACTCGCTCGATGTGCCTGTAGATTTGTTATCCGTGCTATCCGCTAGTAAACTGTAGTTTCCACTTCTTATTTCCTGAATCAAAACGCCGTTAGGGATTTATATATTACCGGTTGTCAAGGTGATTGATTAACGAAGCTAAGCCACTAGAAATGTGAACTAGTGCCAATCTACTTTTGCAAGTTTCAAGCTTTCAAACGACCAACATCTACGCACTCTGGACTGCACATCATCTGCACTATCCATTTTCGCTGATGAACTCACCGAATTTGCTGTTACTCCCTTCAATGGTTCACTTTCAATTGTGTGTGGCGATTTTAATTCATGTGACTGTAGCTTTTTTTTCATCACTAGGTCACCAAATGTAGTAAATTTTCCCACTCATTTATATGCCTATTTGGGCTTAGTTTTCATTATTGATGTGAAAATATATGTGACTTGTAAAGCGCTACATTATCTTGTTCTGATCATTGTATAATTCCTGTTCTACCTAAAGTATATAGCAAGTTTGGAAAGAGTACGCTCTTACATCAGACAAAGAAAGTCAAATACAAGAACTACTCTTAAGAAAATATTCAAAATTTGAGAAACATGTTTCTTACAACTAACTGGGGATTATTCACAGATGACTCATTCGAAAACACCGTCGATAGTAGCACTCGTTATTTTAAATTCTGTTTTAATATATGTTGTCCCACTGAAACTATTTTTGTAAGTTTCGATCAACTTACGTCTCCACAACTAAAACGACTACGGAGAGTAAAAGAAAGAATGTAAAAGGAGAAAAACTCTATTGAACTTGGTAAGCTAAATGTTCTAATAAACCTAGAGATTGGGCGTCTGAACTCAATGTTTGTTCATAATTTTCTATCTTGTAACAACTCTCCAAGTATGTGGAAACTAATTAGAGAGCTTACAGGTGAGAGACGCATTAGAGGAGATAACCAGTTGAATGTTTGTGACTTAAATAAGTCATTTGTACGCCAGTTATCTGATGTCACGCTTTCTATACCCACAGGTCTGAAAAATATTTGTGTTTCAATTTTCACTGAAACTGATGTCCGAAAATGCCTCCAGTCACTTAACTCGTCCCAATATTTAGGACCTAATCAAATCCCAAACCTCCTTTTTAATAAGTGGACTGACGTTCTGTGTTATCCACTGATGAACATCACTAACAAATCCTTCTCAACTAATCTCATACAGAAAATGTGAAGATAAATATAATCCCAATACCTAAGAAAGTAACTGGAGGTAAGAATGCAAAATTTAGACCCATAGCGTAAACTTCACATTTTCTCAAAACAATTGAAAAATTATTGATACTCCCACTTCAATATGCACTAAGTGAGCACATTGATCCGTATCAGTTTGCTTAAAAATGCAAAAGCGATTCCTTAGATGCCGCTGTTGTTTTGTATCATAATATAGTGTCCAACTTGGAAAAGGGTGAGAAATATGTTCGATGCGCTTATCTAGACTATACTTCTGCCTTTGACTCTATTCCAAGACAACTTCTACCAAACACGTTAATCAGCGTCAACACTCCCAGCTGGAGTGAACTGGCTATGTTCCTACTTCTCTGGAAGAGAAAAGAAGTGCTTGGAGGAGAGTGCTCAACGTCTCTACTATCTGATGAAGGTGGGCCACAAGGAGCTGTCCTTTCCCTTCTCTTTTTTCTTCATGATCTGCAATCTACCTTGGAAAACACTTTTGTAAATATGCGGACGATCTCACTGTATGTACGCTGATTTCTACTTCTTCACATCCCCTTGCAATAAATGAGATCTTGTCTCCCATTAAACGATGGTTTGTTGTTATTGGTCTAGCACTTAACCCATCTAAATGTGAAACTGCCTGAGACATGAACAGCACCTAAGCACCTTGTCGGAATCCAAGAGAGCTTGTACCATCGGAGATTCTTTGATAAACCGTGTCTAAGGTCAATTAACTTGGTGCAATTCATTCCTTTGATCTCTGTCAGTCTTCTCATGTCTTATTGTTATCGAACAAAGTTCTACATCTCACTTACTACATAAAGAGGCTGGATGCTTTGGGGATTACTTGAAACTCACTCTGACAATTTGTCAATTCTTGCATATTACCTATTATTCTTTACTCTTCTCCATTATTCTTCCCCAGGCTTTTGAGAAAAGACTTTGATGTATTGCGGAGTGTGTTCAAGACAGTTAATAGGGTGTGTGGTGAATCTTTAGGGGTCATTATTAATAATAAACATGTTTCTAATTGGAAAGTCTTACAGATTCAAATCTTTAGAAAAAAAACATTTCACTCAATCCCAGGTATGTTATCTACTTAATTTACATACATATGTATGCAGTTATTGCTTGTAATACTTTTTTTTATTTCCTTTTCTCGTACAAGAAACTTCTTGAAATACTTTGTGCTGAGAATTCCATATTGTACCTAAGATATAATATTGAATAAAGCCATTAATAGTAATAACAATAATATTACATGACATCGGTCAGTAACGAGTGAGCAATCAGTCGTAAAAGAGGGATATATTTGTTTGCCCAGGAAAAACAACCATACAAATTTAAACCATTGATTCAAATTCTATTTAACTCGTTAAAGTAATATAAACATGAAATATCGAAAATATTCATAAAACGAATCTAATTGAACGTGGTATTGTGAGCTCGTTTCAATTATCATCCGTTCAGTACCACTACTACTTTAGAAAATCCCAGGTGTATGTCTCAGCCTATGCTATTGTTAATATATTTTTGGAAAAGTGATTAAATCAAACACAACTAGTTCATGACAAACAACACATAAATGTCAATAATTTCAATGGACTCTGTAAAAAGGTTTAGAAAAAGTAAAAGTAAAACCTGGAAAAGAACCTACACATACAAAAAGAAGAAGCAATCAAAGAGATTTGTCTCATTTTTGACAGAAATTGGCAATCAACGATTTATCATTGAGTTTGGGAATGATTAAATTCGACCCAGCTTCCGACCACTAGATAGTACGTTTGAACCTCAAATCAACCATCTTACTTTAGGTAGCCGCTTAATATAATTTATGGACGACCTTTCAGCGACGCTAAAGTGACCCTGAGAATATCCACCTACTTAATAGGGCTAAGTGAGGGTTATAAAGTAGTGTGAAGAATAAGGATTATGATTTACAATTGATGGTTAGGAATTAGATTTATCGTTTTCATCACATATTGATATCAGCTAAAATGTCAGAATGCTATTTAGACAAATGGGTGAATGAATTTCGCGTCAAAATCCGAGACATGTTATTCCTAAATCTGATTGGTTCCTCTGTAAATTATAGTCTCGCCAATATAACTATTCTGTAAAAACTCACAAACCAAGTTTAGAAGTATGCATATTATCAAAATGTACTCACATATATCACATTCTTTCCAATGTCTAACATAGATAAATTGAATTTCGACAGTTTCTGTCCGGCCCACATATAACAACGAACTGATGAAAATGAAAGTATAAATCATGAATACGTTTCAACATTCCTTATTAACATAATGTGAGGAAATCAACATGACCAAAAAGTAAAGAAGTTAACATGATAAGTCTGATAATGTAAGATAAAATATAGTACACCTTGATTAATATACATTACATTAACCATGGGTTTTAACGATTTCATTAATATTAGAAGAAAGTTATAGCGTAGTGAACGAGAACACAAGTGGGGATAATCGAATGTATTTCAATACAAAATAACAGAACGTCTTAGTAAAATCTGAGAATCATACAGTAAATACTTAATTTGCAAAATGTCAATAATTTGTCTCATACTTGAATGTTCCTTTTGCAAATATCAGTCAATCGTCTCAGATTTCATTGTTCCTGCATTTCCATAACAACTACTTTCCGTTCCCTTTTTTTTTCTCGATTTTCTGCTGCCAGACATTCTATTCCTGACTATCTTTACATACTGCTTATGTGAATATAAATAACCCACACCACAATAGTCGTCTAAATATGATGAAGAATAACTATGATATGCATTCATCAAGGCAGAGGTCAGTCCTTCGATTTCTTATAAACAGTTTTAATCCCATGGACAAGACTGATATAAGAGATGTCTGGGCTTCTTCACGTTGACAATCAAGTTTGCTAGACGAAACATTGGAATTATTAAAATTCAATCGCTGAGATCATTGCAAATATAACTTCTCTATACTCGGAGCCCAACTTTTTCAAACTATTCGTTCTAATATTGACGAATATTTGTATAAATGATATAAGAGCTGTTTTGATCTGAATGATGTTACAAAACTGTTGTATGTGTACTATATAAATAAATTTCATGCTAAACTTATTCTAGATCTGTCATATACAAACAGTACAGAAAATTTGGTTGTTAAAAACAACTAAAGTGAGTCACAGGTGCGGAGATTCCTTATCTCGTAACGAGATCAATTCAAACTGCAGGAACATGAAACTGTGTGACTAATAAGTTGCTTAAATTTGAAAATATCATGTTACTGAAATAAGTCTACAAGTCTCCACTCAAATGCCTCCAAATGGAAACAAATTATTGATGAAAATACCAATGAGCCGTTTGGTACCCCAGAAAAAAGACTTCACAAGAACAATGTTTCCAGAATACTTTTAAAAGACTGTTTCATACAATCTTACCCAAATAATGGTATGACAACGGAATACCCTGAGTCCAACCATCAAACTACAAGTATATTTACACTTATTACTTAGATAAGGTAGAATGCGATGAAATAAATGAATACAAGTATACTAAGTCGCAAATAAAACATACCAGTATCAACTTTTGAAGGTAATAAATTCTCATGGCCATTTGAATCTCTTGTCTAGAAATGTGAACAAAAAGTAACGAGAAGTTTCAAACAAATAACAAAAATTAAAGGGCAAGAACTTATATATATATAACTCCGCCTGTAGCTCCTCCGGGGGCTACTGCCGGTCCCAAGCCCGGGTAAAGGAGGAGGGTTGGGCATGGGGTTAGCGACCCCATCCCGCGACCCCATCCCGTAGAAAACAAACTCGCTAAAAAAACACTAATATATATATATATATATATATATATCATAGGTAATCTTAAATAAACTTTGGTATAAAATGTCATAAATTTCAGTGACTTAAGTTTTAACTAATCTAACAACTCATTGGATTACATTATAACAGAAATAATACACAAAAAATGACACTTACTAAATGAGAATTAATTTGAATTTTACTAACATTTCTCTTGGTTACTTGGTTATCTGACAGTTTTTCTTTTACTTCAAAGTCTATAGAATGTAGAATTTCTTCGTGCACACTCGATAAAGATTCATTTTTCCCATTGTCATTTACAGATTGTACTGATTCGTACAATTTATGAGATTCAGTAGGCTTTTGATGGTTGTTATTCATGACACATTTGAGGTCGTCAAAACTATTCATTTGTCCCGAATCAGTGGTTGGTGATAGAAAAACATTAAGATGTGAAGAACATTTTGGACAATAATGCTTACTAATGCAAGAATGATAATCAGATCGCCCTGATACTTGTTTTTTATTAACTGTTCGAAATTTCTCAGCTGCGTCTGGATTCACATCTAGCATAGAATTTGAGTGTTGCCAGTTTCGTAGTTCATTTTCACGAGGTTGAGATGGGGACTCTACTTCATCTGGACAAGATGAAGAATCAGCATCACTCCCCAAATCGCTATTGATCCGATCAAAGTATTCATTTTCCGAAGCTGTTTGACCCTTGGATTTATTAAAGAGAAAATATACAGAATAATTATCGTTGTCAAAAGGTTGAATAAACATGGAGAAACATATCGTTTGGGAAAATGACGAGTGACTTGTAAGCTAAGCATAAATATAAAATTATGGTAAACAAAAGTAACTAAGTCTGAGAAATCGATGAACTTTCGTAGATTCAGAATTGCGCCATTATGAATCGTATTCTGATGAGTTAGTCCCGGGTTGTACAGTTTGCTTCTTACGAACACAAATTTCTCACAATCAACGAAGTCAAACTTAGTCGTGATCTGAAGCGTAAAACGTTAGTTTTTACTTTGATACAACAATCTGAATTGATCGTATGTGAAAATACATTAAGATTATTCTGTTAGTACCTGGAGTACATAACTAACTTTTTATGTAGTCACCATTCTTTTTTTAAAACTAAAGAGTCCGAAATATTACATTATTTTCATATGTATTTCATCAACTAGTCAACATTTGTTAACTGAACTATGTACTTGATCAATAATAGATTAGGTGAAAATTTTGCACAATTTATAAATCTTGATCGAATTAGCACACATCAGTAGCAGACCCTCCAACTTAATAGTCAAAAGTTTGAAAACTTCCCCACTAAAAACATAATTATCCATGGTTTTGTGAGTAGAATATCATCAATTATTATCACTTCAAAGACTACCTATCGTCTATCTAATAAATGAACGTTTTCCAAAAATATTTTGTCATGCATATATGGACATGGTAACTGATTTACCAGCTATTAGAAAGTGTAAGATGACAACATACAGTAGCTGTCATAATCATCGGATACATTGTCTTCCTGTACAACATTTAATCACCTGAGTCAAATATTGTAACACTTGTTGTTATTCAGAATAGATTATATGAAAAGTGGCAATAATATTAAACCACACCAGTTTTTCTATCATTTGGCTAGGTGATAACAAAGATGACACTGTTCGAGAAATCATCTTCCAAAGCCATAAACTAAAGTCATGATAGCAAAACACAACTGCTAAAACGATGTATTTGGACAGACGGTATTTTTAGTTTTGGAAAGTCAAACACAATTTACAGTATGGTACATGTATACATTGGTTTAATTTCCCATAACCCATTAGTATAGTGAGATAGAATTGTCAGGACAAATCACAGAATAGTAGAGGTAGTAACAGTTTAAGTGGTAGTAAAAAAAATTAAACATCACAGATACAACTTGAGAAAATATAGATTAGTGAAATAATGGTAACAAAATTCGTTATGAATTATGAGACTTGGGATCTAAGGAATGACAAGGAGTGAATGAGGCTACCCCATTGCGAATGATTTTGAGCTATGTCATTCAAAGTCTCGAAACATCGGTTACGTTGATCTCGCGGACCACAACCAGATAGCTTATGCCTACCTACATGGCTCAGTCTAGTAGTCAGTGTCTTAGTTCGCTTAGATTAAGTAAACTTTCTACCTCAATAACTTAAATTCGTTAAGATAAAATTTTTAAATGTGAATTTACTATTCATCACATCATGGACTGAAGATAACTGAAGAATCATACAAAAACTGGTGAAAAGTAAAGGTCTATTTGGTACTAGGTTTTAATAAAAGTGCACACCAACATTTTTGATGCCTATTAATGGGAACTTTATTAAACGATCAATGGGTTGGGATACAGTGGTCCATATTTTCAACTACAATCAACGTCCATCAACCAGTGCAATCTGTATTATATCCCATTCATTATTTTTCTCTCTTGATATAACTGGATTCTGCTGGTTGGAACAAGCCATCAGGAAAATCAAAATTAAAATTCAAACTAGTCACAATTAGAGAGACCCGTCAAGGACAAAAAAGGTAAGCCGACCACTGAGATTTAAGGAAAGAAAAACTGATGGGTGGAATCCTTCGAAGAACTGCTGAATAGACTATCTCCATTACATCCACCGGATATCGAAGCAGCACACACAGACATACTTATAGATGTCACTCCACCAACGATTAAACAAATCAGCATTACCACCAGACAAATCAACAGTGGGAAAGCAGCAGAACCAGACAACACACCACCTGAAGCACTCAACTCAAACACAGAAGAAACTGCAAACACGCTCCGCATTCTATTCAGGAAGATTTGGGAGGAAGAACAAGTGCGATGGACTGGGAAGGATACCTCATCAACATACCAAAGAAGGGAGATCTGAGCAAGTGCGAGAACTACAGAAGCATCACACTACTGTCAGTACCAGGAAACGTTTTCAACAGAATGTTGCTAAACCGGATGAAATACTCAGTAGATGCCCAACTTCAAGATCAACAGTCAGTCAGCTACAAAGTAGGACCAGGAGCATATATGCATCGGTCTAAGTTGCCATATCTCATTAGCACAACAAGATCAACACCGAATTCATAGAAGTAGTTAATTCAACGGTGGTAATATATCAAAGAAAGATTGTATATAAGGATATAGTACAGGAAGAATGAAAGATATGAAGTAATCTTAATCTCACGGTTTAAGGGAAGACAGAGAGTGTATACAACTATCAACTATCAACCAATATCAATACAAACGTCAAGACAGTCCTACTGTACGGAGCTGAAAAGTGGAGAACTATTACAACCATTATCAAAAAGGTAGAAGTATTTATAAACAATGATCTACGTAAGATACTCGACATCCATTGGCCGGATACCATCAGCAACATCCTACTGTGGGAGAGGACAAATCAGATTCCAGCTAAAGAGGAAAAGACGTTGGAAGTGGATAGGACACGCATTAAGGAAATCGTCAAACTGCATCACGAAGCAAACGCTAAGTTCACATCCTGAAGGGAAACGGAGAAGAGGAAGGCCAAAGAACACATTACGTCGGCAAATTGAAGCAGATAATAATAGGATGAACAGAAACTGGAAAGAACTGGAAAGGATTGCCCAGAACAAGGTTGGATGGAGAGAGCTGGTTTGTAGCCTATGCTCCTCCAAGAGGGGTGACAGGAGTATGTAAGTAAGTAGTAGTCACTTCTAGGGGTGTGTAGGTCTTGTATTCGACGTCGGTAAGTAGTAGAAGATTAGCATGGCTGGGTGGGACCAAACAAAGATAAACCAACAGTTTAGTTCTGCCTCATATTCAGCAGTTCACCACTTTTTATTATTCATTGACAAAAATTAAACTCAAAGTAATTTTATTCAGTGTGCTATATTTAGTGACAATACTTTATGTAAATAAGTTAACTATTCCGATGCGTCACAGCCCCACTAACTAAAAAAAGATGTCCTGATTCAGAAGAGTGTGAATTCCACAAGCAGCCAGAAGTGCGAACAACAACGAGTACAACTCAAGCGTATGCATAGCATCGAAATGTCCTTGGGAAACGTTACAAAGTAGCATATTAAAAAAGACAACGCACCAATGACGTTTAAGTTTCTGTCAAGTAGGAAATACGATACGAGGTGAAAATGGGTGCTTATTGCGCGAAAACAAGAAATTAGAATCCATAAAATAAAATTACAAAAATAAGACATTCACCAAGTGAGTTCTAGATATCTATCATCTTAACAACAATGCTGGTGGTTTTATGCAGTATTCTGGTGTTAAGTGGAAACTGATTTCAATTCAAACAGCTTATAATCGGCAAGTACGAACACAGTTGTACGGTGAGAAATATATGCCGGGTTCTTAATGCGAAACAAAGTAACAATAACAAAAGAAATGATAACTTACAGATCTCGAAATTAATATTAAATACTAGGCATGTAAAAATGCGTGTGATCTCACATTTACAACATTACATTAAGAGACATTATAAAACAAGTAATAGTGAAAGCTTTAGTGAATGTAAGAAATTAGAGAATAAAAAGACCTTACTCGACCATTCATATTTGCATCTTGTGACTCATTTTTTGAAAAATAATGTGAATGCGAATACACATTACGAACAAAACCATTGACAGGACCAAAATACTGTTTCATGTGTCGTTTAGGAGCATGAGTAACCGCATCTTGTGAACTAAAAAGTACACATGTAGAAAGGGTAGTAAAACGATCTTATGCTTGAAAAATATTTCAAGGAATGGTAGGAGAACAAACATCAAAGGACTCAAAATACTGGAAGCTCACGAATAGATCTAGGTATAAGCTTTGAGAAACAGTCTTTAAAAATATGCTAGACCTTATGCTGTCAGACATTTGTATTACAAGTTCAATACTCAGTATCAAGCTTTGAGAACCAGACATAGTAGTTTAACACACCAGTAGTAAATTAGATTCATTAGGGTTACTAAGATCAGTGATTCATGAAACTATGAAACTATGGAATCTAGGCAATCATTGGGTTTTGAAAATGACTTTGTATGGGTGAATCAGAATTCTAGCTCAAATATTGGGCTTATTTTATGACGCTACTTATAAATGTGTTAGTAGTAAACGTTTATTCTAAAATAAAAAAAGCAAAGTGTTTGAGATACAAATTGGATTTAAAGGTCGTGATCTATCCATGAATATTGAATTGAATAAGGAAGCACATCAAACGTTCATCCACAAATGTTTTAAAACTTACCAAGTTATGAAGAAACATAATTAATCCAAATAAGTAATTCAAATATTAGCCTTTTAATATGATGGGGATCTTTAAACGATTAAAAGGTTGTGAATAATCCAAATTATTAAATTATTATTTTCCATGTGAAGTACGTAAACAATATAGGGAAAATGTATCGCATACATTACTTACAAGTGCTAGGAACCCAATCTCGATGCAAAAATATCCCTGAAACATTCTTAGCACAATCAGTCTCGAAAATCTTGTAAACAGATTCTTGTGTTTTAACATAATTGAACGTATTCGCTTTGGATTCAGAGACAAGGTAATAGATATCATACCCAATTGTAACACGTAATAAATCAGCGAATTATAATTAAGAATAACTACTAGTGTACATAAAAAAACATATCGGAAAAGAAACTTCTGTTCAGGAAACAGCGACTGATGACTTGAGCATCTTTACTTCAACTGATTCGGTGCAACAATCACAGCATGTTGAACTATCATAGGGATTGTTTGGAAATACTTTTTCATTTTGGTCATTAAATATATCAAAAATACCTACTGAAGTCTCTGTATTAATATTTAGGAGAACTTCGCCAAAAAATTAATCGGCCACTTTCTCGACCAAGCACTTCACGTTTATTTTAACATTGAGTGTATTTGATGGTGGAAGTGTTGGCTATATCAGTAATTTGTTAGTGCATATCGAAAATTAAATGAGTCATCAGATTTTGTGATAAGAAATTAATGAGTTTTAGATTAGCCTTGATAAGCTGGTTCAGATAACTCGAAGTATCAATCGTAACTCAACAAATGAAATTGACAAAAATAAATGCATATCAGCAACCCTTGTTAATACTTATTATTGTGAAGAGACATGATGAGTGCGCTAGTGTAAGACAGGTTGTCTGAACCTAAGAAAATTCTTGTTTTTGTGAACGATTCGATAGATAAAACTGGTGACAGATTAGTGATCAATCGGAGACGTACAATGGATTAAGAGCTTCAAATATAGGCTGGGTTTTCGTCCATTATGAAACGTTACAACGCTACAAAGTTGATGCGGATACTTGTTTACTTCATGCACCTGTTACAATCTAACTTAGTTTTGAAATCATGTGAAAGAATTACAGTTAAGGTTGCCATATGATAAAAAAATCAACGACCTTATTCTTGAGACTTTTCTGATCACTAGCGCACTAAAACGGAAAACACATTCCATGGTATTAGGCTTATTGAAAAACTAGATGTGGATGGACGTCTATCTTCTGAACTGGACAGCTAAAAATAGATATTAAATACTATCAGGTTTTCGATGAAAACGTTCAGTAATCGATAACACACGGAGAAATAAGATTAATGAAAAGCTAGTACAGATAAACAAAATGAAACGTTCGCAAACAAACATTAGTATAAGGCTAACAAAGTTGATAAAATTACTAATTTCAAAAAACATTAATTAAAAATAAGAATCCCAAACTTCAAGTATTAAAAGATCAGACATACTTTGTAATATCCGTTGTTGGTGTCGTTTGTGAATGATCATTTGTATTTCCAGACAAAGACTTAGCCTCAGACCAATTGTAAAATACTTTCGGTGAAGTGGATTTTAAACAACTTTTATTTGTGGAATTCAACGACGACACACGTTGATTAGATGGTTTAAAATTAATATCAGGATTATTAGATGAAGGGATATAGTTACCCGAATATTTTGAATTTTCATTTGACCATTTACTATCTAATACAACTGAATCTGACTCAAGCATATCTGTATCAGTTTGATTCGAATTTATAACAACACGTGGATGTTGTAGGTGAAAGGCACGTTGTAAAAACAAGCGTAAGTATTTAGCACGTTGTCTATTAAACACGGTAATGGTATCATCTTTATTAATACATTCATAAGACTTGTTCTTAAATTCTGAACGACCTAAGTTTTGTTTTTAAAACAAAATAACAAATATAATATATTTGTGGCGACATTTCAGAAAAGATATACAGATATAAATTTTATTAAATATTTTTATAAAATATAAATAAAGATTTCCTGTGTTAGAAGGGTTCATAATCCAAAGCGTTGAATTGGTTCTAGTGACACTACATTTAAAAACGCCTCACGATTTGAAACAAAGTAAAACGTACCAGGAATTACTACTTAGATGTCTGAAATAAGCCTGACCTAAAAATCCCAGCAGAGGAGACTAATGCATTATTTAGAGACCTCTTGAGATTTATCAGTTTGTCACTGAAAATCTTAATTTTTCAACTTAATAATCATTACAATTGATTTTCATCGTACTGATAAGAGACGTCGCAAGTTGAATTCATATATGTTGTATATTTTTTTTACTGAAGAATAAAGTTGAAATTTTTGGGATTTCATAAAACGTGAGATAACAAACAATAAAAATCAGGAGCGAAAAAACGAGTGACTGCCGCAAAATTTATTGCATTCATAGAAGAATATATCTATACTATACAGTTTTTTTATGCTTTGAACCAACGAATACAATGAGGATCTATTCGCCCATACGATAAATACAGAATAATTTATTTTATAGGAATGGAGTGACTAGAAATGATAATTATGTTAGGAAGAAAAAAACTTCAGTGGGACTTAACTGTTTAGACTACATAATAAAAATGAAGAGTGAAAGGAGAAAAAATGCGACGAATTTTTCCAAGAAAAAAAGAATTTCTCTTGCTTCCCTATGAGAAACAATTTTTTGTGTAACATTTAAAGAAAATTCATGTGTTTAAAAAAAATTAAGAGTAAATGGTTGGTTCTATCCCCTAACAAAGTATATTTCCTTCAAAATCATATACAGAATCACATGAACAAATAAATCTCCAAGGTTATTTCAACAAACCACTAAAGGAATGAAAAAAACCTATGATCATTATTCTTGTAGAATATTTTTCGTGAAAATGAGGAAAATTTTCCTATATCACGTGAACTCAACGAACGAATTAAAATTTCTACTCTTTATTCAGTAAAGAATAAAAATAAACATGATAAACTATTTTATAGATGAGAAGAAATATTTCAAAGGAAACTTTTTTTCCCTTAATTTTGTAACTGTTGACAAATATTAACAACAAATAACTAAGTTCTAATGCACTTATTCACTCATAGATAAGAACACAGAATGGATAAAAAGTATGATCGAAAGTAACGATGTACAATTAAAATTTATGGTAACAATAATTGCTGTATAAAATTCTACATTAACGAATATAATACGAATTAACGAAGGGAACAATGAATTTGATGAAAAGTCTTTTTAAATTTTAACTTAATTTACAATAAGAATATATATTTATAAATTAAACAGATAAATAATTAAAAGAACCTAGTTTCATAAGATGATCCTACTTGCATAGTTAACAATCTATTATATCACTTTAACCTTGTTTTGTTTTGAAAATATGAATCCTGAAATTATTATGTCATCAACACTAATTAAAACAAATCCAACTATAAACACGTAGATGAGGATATTTATAACGTGAGACTGTTATGACTTTTGAGCCTGAAAATTATCGTGTGGCTTAATTGCCAATTAAAACACAGCTTATATGACCTTAGCACTATACCAAACCGATGCCACGTTAACCAGTACGAGCATTCTAGAGTCAACTCTGAGTCCTTATTGGGTCTTCTGGCCCAGCCATTAATACTGTTAGACATGGAATACAATTCAATCACCGTGGAAGAAGAATTGTTCATGACACTTGGTCAAATGATGTACTCGCATTCAGTAATCTAGGCGTTTGATAGGGTGCCAGAAAGAAACCAGAATAAGAGTTCATTACCACACAACACAATAGAGAATTCAGAGAGTGGAATCAATCAAGTGGAATGAGTTTTACAATACATGACAGCTACTTATAATTAATGTATTGGAGTATGCGGAGGGTAAGTTTGCATAAACATTTACATAAATGATGAACAATTCTAAATGCATAAACTACAAATAATCTGTCCACTTTAATCTTACTTCAATTTACCAGTCACGTTATTAATTATTAATAACCCATTATATATATATATATATATATATTACTGCAATCAGCTAACATTCATAAATATGTGTTGAAAAGTGTTGTTATAGTTACGTACTTAACCGTATCTTAAGTGATCTTATACAAAGTTTCATGTACGATACTATCTCTTGAAAAGTCTATGGTCATCTTCAAAAGCGTTAGAAAGTAAGGTCAACCTACCAAAAGTTAACAAGACTAAGTGATTATCATTAACAGATAAACATACTTATCACATTTTAATGTTAATAGAACAGGAAAAAATCAACACAACGAAAAGCCCAATCCACAAGTAATCATATCAGCAATACAGGGGAAATAAACAGAATAAAAAAGCAACTTCATCCTGAATGAGCATAATGCACCCTGGTATAGTTCAGTAGTTAAGACGTGGTCACTTAAGTCCATTTGGTTGAAGATTCATTTTCCTCTATACAGTATCCCGGTTTAGGTAAACTGAGAACCATCACAAATTCTGATATAATAAATGTGGATGGAAAATCTAGTAGAAGATATACTTAGTAATGTTAATTATTCTTTCGAAATCAACAGTTACAACTTCAATATGATTGATTATCGAAATGATCAAATAGAAACAAACTGTCTGGAACACCTATGGTATTTCCCTAGTAATGTTGGTTAGGGTTAAGGAATTTAATAGAGTCAAAAGCTGTTAGTACACCAAAAAAGAAAGAACCAAAACAATAATTCTATATCAGGAGTTAATTTAATATTCCAGACATGACACTACAGCAGTATAGCTTCTTACCAAGTAACGAGTATTTACAAAATCACTTTTCTAATACTAAATCACCGAAAACTGTAGACAGGCTTTTGCTGACTGTGAATGTGTTTCAGATAATATATATTGAAACGCAAAAACTTAACACTCAATTAACATTTCAGATCTGAATATCTTAAAACTATTCGTTTCAGAGTTCAAAGTTAATGCCATCCAAATCATCTTCTGGATATTTCAACGTGCAAATAGTTGACAAATACCTTTCCATAGTACCCCAACACTACAACTATTCCAGTAGTAGACGAACCAAACTGAATTAGGTTAATCATAAATATATTTTTGTTATATCCCAATGAGTAGAAAAATGTTATTTCTGACGTTTCATGACTTAATGTAAGCAACTTCTTCAGAGTAAATAAATAACCGAATCCGGTTATTTATGATTAACTCTCTACCCAATCCTCAGTTTATTTGAATCTATCAAGTCCAACCCTGGCATTGATACCTATGAATTGGGTTAAGTAACCGACAAGTGTATGAAGTGTAAATTTAAAACCTTATGAGCACGAGTGATCAGCAGTCAATGTTAAATTATTATGAAAACAAACCAGAAAAGAAAATAAATACCTCAGGAGAATCAATAACCATAAAAATTAAGCTTACCATAATTATCTGGTTGTACGTCACGTTTTTCGTTCAGTTCATTCAACTATTGTAAATATCATAATAAAATTGTTAAGCATGTTATCAAAAGTACATGCAAAAAAGGAATGGAATGAAAAATAAAACTTCACATGTTTATGATTTATATTACATATTTGTGAATGTACGGTGTATATTGAACGTTGTACAATGAATCCCAATAGTCATGAAAAACATTATTCATATGATACAATATTATAAACAAATTGATAATCATTTTCTAACGAAGTTAAATATTCCGACACATAATCTACTAATGCCAACTAAAATACAAACATGTCTGCAGTTTGTCACTCTCTTAGGTTTGATTTGAAAGATCTTTGCCTCTTTTTATCTGACCGTTGAACAATTAAACTAGCGATCTATTTGAATTATACCAGAATACTATAATATTTTCGTATTATTATACTTAGTTCTTTACAAAAGAATATCCTATATAGTGATGTTTTTTCACCAACTATTTCAAGACAGACACTGTCACCTTCAGATAAAGTGATACAAATTCTTTCTTATAGATTATGATCCATTCTAAAATTTAATTGATACAGACGAAATTATGCATGATCTTTCTTTTATTTTAAAAAATAAAACGCTAAAAGTTGCAACTGAAAATTTATTCAAACAAATTAATTAATCCACCTAATGGATTTTCATAATTGATATGGAATACGACAGAACTTGCGAGTGAAACTGTTAGTTATCCGCGATATGAACATTGGTCAAAATCTGAACGAATAACCTGACAGAAAGTGGTTTATAAACATTAGTTATCTTTGATAATTTCTGTTGAATATTTCTCTTAAGAGGCTCGGACCACTTTGTTGGGCGAAACGTCGGGATTATTTAAATTTCGACTGTTAAGATAATGCAGACATAATTTCTACTGCACTTACAAAGAGTGCCAGAAACTAACACTTTAAGTACAACCTCATTCAATCACTATTAGACCAATGATAGACATATATATTGAGATACTTCAAATTAAAATCTTATTACATTACACACAACTTCTTTTCTTAAAAACCTCTTAATTCAACAATGTTCTGCATATAAAATAATTCACGAATATTTGCTGTTGTCCTTAGTCTATTTCTTAGTAAAGAGAAATATACATCTATTAGTGACTGAATGTAAATTAGCAAATGTTATCCGACATATTTAGGATCTGTGCAGATTAAATTTCTTTTGAACCTGAATCATTCTAATATATCATTTTATTTCCACAGATTGTTAAGAAGTACTCTTCACTATAAAAACTCTAAATCTTGAAAAGTAATGAACAAGAACATAGACTTAAAATAATTATATCCCGAAAGAGATGTATATCAATCAGGATCTGCTAAAATGAAATAATTGTATGTATCCTTTCTGAATCTTCAAATCCTGTCGAAAAACTTAAGCCTGGGTACATGAAATCCGCTTCTCAATGTGACTGACCGTCAAAAGCACATCAATCAAATCAGCAGTTACAGTATTAGTGGTAGCAGAAAAGATTAGTACTAACAATACGATTTAAGAAAATATAAATTTGTGTAATCCAAAAAGAATACAAGTTGGTTTAGAAACTTAGTTATCAAGAGAGGACTAAGAGTAAATGTATCTGTGCCATTGAGAGCGAGTCTGAGTCACGTTACCCATCTCTAACCTTTAGCTATAAAAATCGGGCAAGTAATCTGAACTTACCAACACAGTCCAATTAAATCATTAACAGTTTCATGGACAGATACCATTTTTCGATATGCCGTGCTTGGTTTTACTTTAACAAAACGACATGCGTCGAAGTAGCTCATCTGGTGTGTGTAATATTTTTACTTACAGCATGAGTTGAAGACTCACTACGGAACTAGTTGCATCAAGCAATACCCATGCATTTCTCACTTTATCATAATTGGTAAAATCTATTCTTCGTTTTAATTATTAGTAGGTGGAACTAAAACCTCTCACATAAATTATTTCAATAGAAATGTCTTTGAGTTCGCTTCTGAACTGTGACAGTTTGAATAACAGGGTTGCTAACATTTCTCTCATGACTACGAAAGAACTTTACAAGATAGAGATTGAAGCTTGAAATTGACATTTATGATACCATAACAAGCTAACTTCTAGACATTTAGTTTAGTAAGGATAGAGAACAACTAAGTTAAGCTTCTAAATAATTTTTAAAACTACGGGTCGGAATGTTAGAAAGTGACTAAATGAAACAAATGTCGACTAATAAATATTTTCCAGAAACTTTAGCAGACAAAATCAATACATTTACTGATGGGAATAAGACACAAATGAGGGAAAAATTGATCAGTATAAGTTGCATACCTTCTGGAATTCTTTAGATAACTCAACTGGTTGGACAGTAGATTTCATGTCTTCAATCAGTTGGGATTTAAATATATCAGTGTAACTAGAATATATCTTCTTGTCCAAGTGTTTGTCAACACTAGAACGACCACTTTTGATAACAATAAAATAAAGTTGATAAAAGAGAATATTAGTCAACTTTTGAATAATTCATCTTTGTAACCAATAAAAAAGAACTCAGTTTCACTAGTTTATACATTCAATACAACGTATTTTGCAGAATTTGACGACCAGCTTCCATTAATAAAGGCAGACTGAAGTAAGATGACCTAAGACTTAACTAATATGACAAAATAGCTTATTCACTGATTAAAATAAGATAGCAAATCAATAAAAACCAAAAACTATTGAATAACTGTTTTATCAAACGTTTTGACAAAGTATAACTTAAATTCTGCACAATTAAACACAAGAGTGAGTTACACAGTGACTAGAATATTACTTCAGAAATCAAGTTCATGTCGAATGATTTACATTTTTTAACTTCTAAACATATATTAGAAAATAATCTTATGCGTACACAAGTAAATATTGCTAAATATTCTGTAAACATATTACAAAAGAAGTAGAAAGTCTACTTTGTAGATTTAGGTATAGATTTAAACATAAATCAAGTGTCACAAATCATGTTTAACCAAATAGCAACCGAAAGTTGTTTCACGGAAATGTGGAACTTTTCAATAGCTCGATTTCACTAAACTCATTGTTGAATGTGGGATTTTCAATTTCAACAAGGATTGTTACCATACAGTTGACAAACTCAAAAGCATTATTGAGCATACTCAAATTACAAGTGAATAAAATCAGGTCTTAGTTATAACTGCAGTTCAATATATAAAATATGTATTGCTGTTTTATGCTATTATGTCAAATGCATAAAAATATTTAGGCATTTGGCGCGATACTTACTACTACTGAGGCTATTTGTCTTGTGATTTATTATATTTTACAATCAAATATACGAAGAACTAAGAGAAATACACAGATGACGCATGCTTATACCATACAATTACAAATATTTAGATTATATTCTCGAAAACAATATGATAGTATTTTAATTAGCACCATTATACAGCATATAACAATATGATGATTGTCACTTGTTTTTAAAACTACATAATACATATAATAAAATAATGCACTTGGAAAAGACAGTTATTATGCATTACCTACTTACAACATCATACTATTTTATCATGTAGTTAATTTTTTGCCCCTTTAATACACAAAATATCTTCAGCATATTTAGACGACTGAGAGATATGAAAAATCATGTTCTCACTATTCTGATTCATTTGAATGAACAGTTGCCTCAAATGATAATTCTGTTGTAACTGACAGGGTAGGATCCTTAGTTAAAACTCAACTAAACATTTCATTTATTCGTTTGTCAGTGATAAAATATGAAGATAATTCAACCGTAAGCAGATATATATGGCTCAGTTCACTAGTAATTTGTTGATATTGATGTTAACAACATGATATATAACACGTTTCATTAGGTGCTATTCAATTCTTATCCATTAGCATCAAAACATTTTTTGTAGTCACTTTCGTTATCACAAGAGAAGCTGAAATAAGCGGAACACTTTGTCAATCTAAATGTCAGAAGTAAATTTATTACACAAATTGGTGGTAACAGATATGGGTACAGACTACTTGACGTGGAGAATTGAGACTGAATATGATTATGGTTAAACATTTAGGTAACATATAAAAACTGACCCGAACGACCGAGAAAAACGTTTTATGACTTCATAAATAATATGAATAGTTTGTAGAGTGTTTTTGACAGGTCGTGAAAATATCAACCTCAAGCGAGAATGGTTTAACCTCAAAGATTTTTAAAAAAAATCAATTCAACTGATTCTTTTTTTATGTGATTCAACGTTAAATCGGTCTGATTATCAAGACTTACTTTAAGCTATTTTTTTAATCACGTTTCAATAACTAATGTTTACCACGTATAATTGATTAACGACAAATGATAAGATGAATACACTCCAAATAACGAAATATTTAAACATACACAGGTGGATATTGATATAAACACATATATTTATTTTAAATAACACTCAAAATAAACAAAGTGTAACTTTTATGAAGTTAACAATACAATCAATATTATCAGTACCATTTCGGATTGGCTGTCAGTTCTGCACCAACATCATGTACGGATTCCAGTTCTGAAAATCACAATACAGAATTAGAAAGTGGTACAGTCAGTAAGAACATCCATTCAACCTAGATTAAATAAGTGAACAACAATAACCTGTTATACTGATCAGGATATATATATATAACAATTAAACGTGGCATCGATGCATGAAGATAGTGATGGTTAGATTGAACCATATACATAGGTCAAGACTAAAGGTTTCGCGTGAATTTCGCAACCAACGATTATACACTTTGGGTGACATAGGTTAACATCGTTATCGATGACCTAGATGCACCCATTCTTTATCTTCCGTTAGTACGTAAGTTTCTAAACTATCATATATTCTTTTTTTGATTACACGAATGTATATTTTCTTCTCGAATTATATTGTTAATACTATAACTTTTACTGTTAATACTTATTCTACTTTTTCATTTCGCTATGTTAATGTGGTGTAGTAAATTGAAAAAATGTATGTACGGCCTTAATAGAGAAATATACATATAAAAATATTATGTAACGAAGTCTCAAATATAGTTCTGCTCAGTATAAAACGCTCACCTAAAAATCAGTTGAGAATACTTTAGCAAAGTATCCAACTGAGATTATTAACTGAAATCTTCTAAGACAACATAAAATTATTATTATCAGCAAATTACTCATCTTGATCAATGTAAAATTAATTAATAAGCAATAGAGGTACACATTTATGACTTTTACTTCCGAAAATTTTGAGATTTCTAGTACACATGTTGATGATGATGACAATAATATTATTAATAATAATGACAATAATAATAATCACAGTTAGATAATCATGTGCATGTAACATTTGACATACACTATACTAAACATTAATAAAACGAATAGACAAATTATAATTAGTAACTTTAATATGGTAACTAACATTGATAGTTTTAAATTAAATGTTCGTAGAAAACAATTAAAGATACAACATGCTACTAATGTATGTTTGTGAAAGCCAATGATACCATTGAAACTGTACCTAGATGTAGTAAACAATAGATTTTACCTCGTGACCTAGTGGTTAAGAGACGATTGTGGAGAATACTGAGTAATAATTCGTAAATATCAGATCATATAAACAACACAAATTAATCTTAATTGTAAATACACAAATTCCACAATATAGCTTGATTGAAGTGAATATGAATATAATGTTGTATAACTCATTACTTCGATATTTCTGATAGTAAAAGTGTGAAATCAAAAACAGTGAATAAGCCCCATTCGGAAAGGAACCATAAAACTAGAGGTAACATGTAATAACCTTATTTCTCAGGTTGCACAATATTTTTAAAAAGATTATGAAGAAATCATGAACATTTACCAAAAATGCGACCATTTCCTTTTGGAAACTTTCTCACAGAACTGAAAGATCGAGCAGAATTAGTGGAAGACTCTGCAGCTCCCGAAGAATGTGATGACAATGATATTTTACGATATGAAATATTTTCACTGCTCAAACGATTTCGTCGATTTGAACATAACTTTAAAACTTCTCTAGCCTGGTCATTCGTATTATTGTAGTTGGATTGAAAATCTCTCTTTTGTTGAAATGGTGACTTCAATGCGTAGGGTAATTCATTACCAAATAAACGACACTGTGACGAATGAAAGTTCATTAAACAATTTAATAACCCATCAGAGAATGACTTTTTCAACATTAGAAATACATTAGTCGTAGTATTTTTACTGTGCACAGGAAAGCTCATTGACAACGAACGTTTTAATGAACGGCGACTAGATCCAACAAAAGAATCAAATGAACTACTTAAAGAAGAAATATGAGACAAATGAGGTGGAAGACATTCAAGTTCAGTGAATTGATCGGTCTTCAGTGGGATAGGAGAATCACTGGTTGATTGTGTTTTCAAAACACCTACTTTATTTGAAGACTCAGTATTCTGAAATGAAAGAAAATTTAAAAGGATGAAAACAGTATTCAACTGTTTATTAACCTGAATGTTTTATGAAATTGTGTGAACAGGACTGCTGAAATAAATAAGTAATGTCTTCATGTTATCAACTAGAGTGAAAAATATAAACATAAACTAGACGACACATAACAACAATCTTTTAGCGGAATTGATAGAGATTTTAAAATAAAGATTCTAATCATCATAGAAACTTTCTCATGAATCATTCTAATTACCAGGTCCATAGTTGATTGGTCTAGTCCTTAAGTACTGGTCGGATTCTATCGACTAAATTTCAGTGTAATCACTAGTCTAAACAACTAGATCAATAGAGTTTGATTAGCACTTAAGGGTTAGGCAAACATGACAATGGGCATCACTCAGTAAACAATCAATAGTAAGTATCTCATTGCCATAAGAAGTCAGTGGCAGCTCGAATAACTCTGTAGCAGCTCAGACCGTGAAGCTGGGTGACGCACGTCCCAACACCACAGGAAGTATTAAATCGCTCCAGATTCCAGACACGCCTCGCTGACGAGTGGTAAATAACATGAAACCTAGACTCAACGTCTCCTCCCGACTACCTCCAACTACGTAACACTGAAAAAACATGGAAGAACCTTTTTTAGATTCACCCAAAATAAATAAAACTATACTTGGGATACTGTACTTGGGGTTACATAAGCTGTAAAAAGGTCGCACATAAACTTACATTCTTGGATTTGAAAAATATTAATAGTTATAGCCACCTAGGATAGTCAATAACAATCTTTAAGATCTGCAATAAGACATTAATTAACATACTAAAACTGAGCACGAGGACACATAATGATATCAGCTTATTTAACATCTTGGAATCGTAAACCAATTCAACAGATCATATAATATGAGTGTTGAGGGACAGTGGAATGAAATGAACTTAAAAGGTCATCTTATTTGCAAAAAAACGAAGCTAAAAAGTCATTAGAACTTAACATTCATTGAACAAACCATGAGTTAATGAATGTATCAAACAGAGCACTATTGTAAAGAATTTAGTACAGCATATATGTATATATATATATATATATATATATATATATATACTTTAGTTAATAAGAATGCAGGAACTGAATGTCTTTATAAATTAAAACTAATTATCATGTTTCTAGTAGACTTCCTACAGTATTATAACACTCAATTGAAACAGTTCTCTACTGAACATATCTCCTTTCGCAATGGATTCAACATGAAAACCCGCTACCATTGGTTGGTTTCCAGTCTACCTAACAGCCATCCAATCTAAAATGTATAGTTTCGCTCGGCGAAGTTGTAGCGGTTTTGAATTCATCTGGATATCTCACGAAATAATAACGGTTTATAAAAGTAGATACCTATAAACATAAGTACATGTGAATGTTGACGTTTTGCCTAACATACATAAATAAGGAAAATATAAGTTTCGGAGATGCGTTTGGTATTTAATAGAAAATACTAGAACTACCAGAGTAAGAAAAACACTTCGGATTTTCGAATTTATGGAAAAAATCTAAAGCCGTACATTTTCTGACTAGATAAAAAGACGGATCATAAGAACATTTAAATAATATCTAGACAGACTCCATGCTTTTAGAAGTTACTTTTTAGTTTTGTTAGACAATGATTCAGAATAATATCATAGATAATGGATTCTTTAAATGTTTTTATGCAGGAGGATGAATAATGATAGTTCACTGTGGTAGGTAACTTTTGACCTGACCACCATTCTAATATGTTTGAATTTTTAAAACTATGATATATATATATATATGTATATATATATATATATATATATATATATATATATATATGAACAAGTGCGGGAAATACAGAGGCATCACACTACTGTCAGTACCAGGAAACGTTTTCAACAGAATGTTGCTAAACCGGATGAAATACTCAGTAGATGCCCAACTTCAAGATCAACAGTCAGTCAGCTACAAAGTAGGACCAGGAGCATATATGCATCGGTCTAAGTTGCCATATCTCATTAGCACAACAAGATCAACACCGAATTCATAGAAGTAGTTAACTCAACGGTGGTAATATATCAAAGAAAGATTGTATATAAGGATATAGTACAGGAAGAATGAAAGATATGAAGCAATTTTAATCTCACGGTTTAAGGGAAGACAGAGAGTGTATACACCGACGCCATTGTGATCAATTTTGAGCCATGTCACACAGAGTCTCCAACCATTGGTTACGATAGTCACACGGACTCCAACCAAGTAGTCTGCATCTACAAACATGGCTCAGATTACAAGCTAGTGACTTCAAGGACTGCGAGATCAACAGACCGGATTCCGTAAGGACCGGTCGTGCACAGACCAAGTCGCGACACAACGGATCATCGTTGAACAATCAATTGAATGGAGCTCGTCACTATACATCAAATCCCTTGACTATGAGATATCATTCGACAATGTGGATAGAAAAATCTAATAGAACCTTCTTCGGCACAATGGTGTACCTGGGAAAATCGTCAACATCATCCGCAATTCAAACGACTGACTACAATCCAAAGTGGTGCCTGGAGGACAGTTGACAGACGCATCCCAAGTAAGGACCGAAGTCAGACAAGGCTGCTTACTCTTCCCCTCCCTCTTTCTTCTGCTGGTTGACTGGATTATGAAGACCTCCACATCTTACAGGAAACATAGCATAAAATGGATAGGTTGGATGCAACTAGGCGATTTAGACTTCGCAGATGATCTGATCCTTCTATCCCATGCACATCAAAAAGTGCAGGTCAAGACAACCACTGTAGCAGCAGCCTCTGCATCAATAGGCTTCAACATGCACAAGGGAAAAGCAAGATCCGCAAATATAACACAGAGAACACCAACCCAATCACACTTGATGGAAAAACTCTGAAAGAGGTGGAGAGTTTCACCTATCTGGTCAGTATCATCGATAAACTTGGAGGATCTGATGCAGACGTAAAAGCGAGGATTGGCAAAGCAACAACAGCATTCCTACAATTGAAGAACATATGAAACTCAAAACAACTATCAACCAATATCAATACAAACGTCAAGACAGTCCTACTATACGGAGCTGAAAAGTGGAGAACTATTACAACCATTATCAAAAAGGTAGAAATATTTATAAACAATGATCTACGTAAGATACTCGACATCCATTGGTCGGATACCATCAGCAACATCCTACTGTGGGAGAGGACAAATCAGATTCCAGCTAAAGAGGAAAAGACGTTGGAAGTGGATAGGACACACATTAAGGAAATCGTCAAACTGCATCACGAAGCAAACGCTAAGTTCACATCCTGAAGGGAAACGAGAAAGAGGAAGGCCAAAGAACACATTACGTCGGCAAATTGAAGCAGATAATAATAGGATGAACAGAAACTGGAAAGAACTGGAAAGGATTGCCCAGAACAAGGTTGGATGGAGAGAGCTGGTTTGTAGCCTATGCTCCTCCAAGAGGGGTGACAGGAGTATGTAAGTAAGTAGTAGTCACTTCTAGGGGTGTGTAGGTCTTGTATTCGACGTCGGTAAGTAGTAGAAGATTAGCATGGCTGGGTGGGACCAAACAAAGATAAACCAACAGTTTAGTTCTGCCTCATATTCAGCAGTTCACCACTTCTTATTATTCATTGACAAAAATTAAACTCAAAATAATTTTATTCAGTGTGCTATATTTAGTGACAATACTTTATGTAGGATTTAGGTCTGTTTTGCAGATGGATATCTGTCAGTGTAGTAGCCTCCATAATTGCTATGTTGGGAGCAGATAAGAATAAGATGAATAGCAACTGAAAACAAATGGAAAGGGTTGTCCAAGACAGAGTTGGATGGAGAATGCTGGTGAGTGGCCTATGCTCCTTTACGAGGGGTAAAAGGCGAAATTAGAAAAAGTAGGTAAAAGTATGTATAACTGAAACTTAGAATCTGCAAAGCCTTAGTTATTAGAACACCCGACGAGTGGGTTATATGCTTTAAGCCACTATTCACCTATTTCGGGTTTAGGCAGCTGATTAGTATTACTGACATTCAAATCAAATATATTGGATCGAAAATAAGGTTGAGACCCACGCGATTACTGTTGGAGATGGATGATAGAGCTCAGAATCTATCCCAATGCTCTACAGGCATTTCCTTTTCATCTTCTATAAGTTCCTGAGTTTTTAAAATTACCTCACTTTTTATTATATAAATTCACTGTCTTTTTATACAACTAGCGATACTATGACAACGCCTAACTGTCTAGCATTTGTCTCGGTAATTTCAGCTTGCTACACCAATGTGGAGTGGTGACTTAAACTAATACACATATGTGCCATGTTCTCCGTTTCTTATGACTGACTGATTAATATGAACCTAAATCTGGTGAGTTATATTATAGGCAGGCAGCATACGATCCAGTCTTTAAATCTAGGTATGAAATATGTTACTGTTCAGTTAATCATTCTGCCATACTTGAGAATCAAACTTAAATTATTTTGCATTATTGACGAAAGTTCTGACGTTAAATAGTTATTAACTCACACTAAGAAATAAGTTTTACGAAGAATAAAAGGCTTACGGCTGAAAAATCACCCAGAGTATTTGATAATTTGGCAGACGTATGCAAATTTGAAGAATCGAGTGGAGATTCAGATACTTGTTTTCTCTTAGGTAGAACTGTGGAATCTGGATTTATATCTGAATTAGAAGACCCAAAATGGTGATCAGAACCACCTCCTTTTAATTGTAACTGGTGAATAAAATCAAGATTGAAACCATCCACAATTTGATCACCGAAACCAATCTCCCCAATATCTTTTCTAGATGGGACAGTTACAAGTTCACCTTCGCTCTCTTCTACGTCTGCATCGTGTCCACGACTTAAGTTACCAAGCTTTGAATTGTAACTATTTTGACGTCTGCGTCTTCGAACTACTCTCGACCTATGCTCTAATACCTGCGAATTATGCAGAAGTTTAGTTCGTCCACATTCTTCATCCAACGTACATGGAGTCTGTGGGCCATCTGTTCCATGAGTAACATCCGAGATATTTAATTCATGTTGGGTATCATCACCTGGACCGTATAGATCAGAATAGTCATCTTGATAATCAGTGTCGAGATGAGTCTTTAAAAACTTATAGGACGAAGTTAGTGGCCTTTTCGGTTTCATCTCACCTGGTCTCCAGTTTATATTCCGTTGTGCTTTTGCGTAATTTCTGTCCACTAACTGAGAGGTTTTGAAACATTCGAAACGACCACTACTTGAATGTCCACATTGTTCTGAAGTACTGTTTATAGGTTCTTTGTTGGGATTTGGTGCGTTTTTTGACTGATGATTCGCTGAGTAACTAAAGCCAGTTTATATACACAAATAAATGTTAAATCCTTATATTTGGTCAGATTTAATATCGCAATGATTGTAAATAATAAAACGAGAGTGTTCCACATAAAAATTTGTACACATCACAAGCTTAAAGTGTTTAACGATGGATAGTGAACCTATGAAAAACTGAGCGAAAGTTAGTTCATCTAGTTTGCAAAAACCGAAAATCCATATCATTTGACAATATACACTCAAAAACTGAGAAACGTTCCAACACTATTGACGAGTATTCTAGGAATTAAAGACATGTTAGATAGAGTGTGAATTATATTCTCTTGAAGAGAGTATACCTCAAAGGAACCAGATTTATGGGGTAGGTTTCTAAACTTTTCGTTACTGAAAAGTACGAAATTAGGGCTCTGGATACTGAAATGCAAATAACAACAAATATTCCGCGATGGAAACTCTTTGAATAAACAAAATCAACAGGCTGGGAATATTTACCACTGGTTGATTGCAACGAAGACAAAAACCAAAGCTAAGCAGCCGTATTCACTAAGAACTGGGTGAAGCACTTGAAGATGTAAAAAGTAAAATTGTTATTAATAATAAAATAATCATATACTTATGATATCCCAATTAGTAGAAGTTAAAGTTCCTAACGTTTCGTGATCTAGTTTCGGTCCGCTTCTACAGATAGTAAATTAGTAACCGAATTAAACTAACACAAGTTGAGACAGTAGAGAAGAACAAAGAAGAATATTTAATTCAATCAAAATCAAAACAGGTCTGTCTATGGAAATCTCACATCATTCTTGGTCGATTTATGGTGGAAATCTCCCTGAATCCAAACAAATAAAATCGGAGATTACAGCACATACTATATTCGAAAACGATCGAATCGATGTAAAAAAATATTAAAAATAATTCAAAAAGGTTTTTCTAACTATGAAAGACGAAACACCTCTCTGGTCATAGTAGAAAGGAAGGACAGACAATTCATCCAACTTAAACTGTTTATCCAAACAACCATATTCCATTCATTTCTTACATTATTAACACACACACACCCAAACTTTAGTTCTATTTCTTCATATTTTGTACACTCACTCGCATACACACAAATGCACGTGGTGCTCTCATATAGAATTACCTTCATCAAGAATGATGTGAGATTTCCATAGACAGACCTGTTTTGATTTTGATTGGATTAAATATTCTTCTTTGTTCTTCTCTACTGTCTCAACTTGTGTTAGTTTAATTCGGTTACTAATTTACTATCTGTAGAAGCGGACCGAAACTAGATCACGAAACGTTAGGAACTTTAACTTCTACTAATTGGGATATCATAAGTACATGATTATTTTACTATCAACGATCTGCCCGATGTTTAATCTGTCTTAAACTGTAGAGTCAAACCTTGATAATATTCAGTGATTAGTTCTCTCTGTTTAAGATCAATCGCTGAATTTTCACTTGTTGTCAATTAATACAATAGGTATTCTTAGTTTTCTATAGAACCTACTCAATCTTCTTGAAAGTATTTTTTTTCAAAGAAATATAAATTTCTTGTACGAAAATTTAGTGAATGTCGACTTTAAAAACTACATAGAACTTAAACAAAAATGCTGGGGAAAAAAATTTCAAGCTTGCACTTTGAAAATAAACAATGACTTACTTAAATATAAAGTTGTATGAAAACTTAAGCATGAAACCGGAAAATCCTTTAGAACGATACTTTTAGGGATACTGTACTGAATTTTTAACTTAGGAAAGCGTATTGCTTCTTACCGAAATAGGATATGATTACACATTTCAAAATGTCTAAACATAGTACACAAGAGGTAATAATTGGAAATAATTAAATTGTAAATTAACATCCAATCTTCACCTGTATAAGAGATAATATGAATACCACGAAAAGTACCATACTTGATTAGAATCTCTTATTTGGAAAATAATAAGTGTTCGGGATTGAATGCTGCCTGATATAAATCAATGCATTATTATTCAATACACATTACTACAGAACTCACATATTGGTTGGAAATTTGTGATGCTCTGAAATAGTTGACTGTATAGGAAACCAAGATGAATTGTCATATTCATCATGTCTGTTTATAGCACTCTGTATATCACTAAATTTATTATTTACTAAATTGTCCGGATTGTATTGACAACAATTTGAATTCAAGCCATGGTCACCAATATCTTTGAAAGATTGATTGGTCATTGGGTTATCTATAAAAGACGAATATAAACCAGTTTTTCCATGCGGAGCAGTAATATGTGCATGGAGAATACCCAGACAAATAGCCAATAAGCAAGGAAGGAGTAAATCATCCTGAGAGCTCTGAAACAAAAAAACCGGAATTATGATTAATGAACACCAAAAAAGGTCGGGAAACACAGTTTAAGGTTTATTAACTTATTAGAAAAGTTATTTATTGATGATTGTTATATCTTGTGTCTGCGTGCCCTGTTTAATATATGACGTGAAGATGTCGCCAATTAGAGAGCAGTGAATTATCGATCGAACCAAGAACACACGAAACCCGTATGAGCAGTCTAGAGTACTTGTCGGTCCTGCTTTCTGCCTAGCCCAGCCAGTTAAGTTCAGAACACCAATCTCAGCCTCTGCAGTATGAATCATCATATTTCAAACATACTGAGTGTATATACCAATCAAACTGACCACATCGTACCATGAAATAGAAAATAACATTTGTACAAGATTTAGTCAAATGTGGCTGTGAATGTGGGAGGCAGTAATTAATAGAATGGGGATAACTCAAGAACGGCAAGTCGTATAATAACAGTCCATGGGTCAAAGTAAGGCTTATAATGAAAGAAACATGAATATATATAGTTAGTTACTTAACAATTATACAATAGGAAATATACACATAGTATTGATCCATAAATAGTTCTCAAAAGTTAACATTCATAATTATCTTCGGGACGTAACAATCATAAATAATGACGATAGATTTAAAAGTTATAGATTGGATTAAAAACCGAGGAACATAATACTAGACTGATTTTATTTGTAGTAAACAACAAGCTATTGATATTTTCAGTGAACAATCATAAGCTATCTAAGGGTAACCGATATTCACTTCATGTACTCAAATCCAAATATTAATCTACACAGATACGGATGAGGCCTCAGAACTCGAATGCATACCATAGCTTGCACCTCGACTGGGAATAAAGGTAGAAGCAATCTATTTTCTTAATTAAAAAGGTATAGAGTGAAAACATATTAATTTTTAACCCGCTTCTTGTTATAAGCTTTCGCTAGTACATAACTTTAAAATTAGCATAAAAACTACTAATCTATGACTGATGGATTAATGGGCAGCACTTTAAATGTGACAATACATGAAACCAAACAAAATATCTCCTAAATAAAGCTGAAATAGGCTTTTAAATTTACTAATCATACAAAAGGCTATCTTTAAATGAGTTTACTGGATCCACTAAAAAATGTTTACTTCGTTCTTCGAATAACTTGAATTTATAGTTGAAGCCATTTTTTATTCATAGATGTGCGTATTATAAAAGTTATACAACCCAGTAACCCAAAATTTGGAAAATCAATACGACTTCAAATTGTGTAATGAGAACATAAAATTTATCAGAACCATGTGATATTACGACTTCAATTATTAATAAGTCTATGTTGTTTCCTCATTATACCTGTTGATTTATGAAAATATGGTATTGCAGCATTCGTTCATTTGCAGATAACAAAATAATTAACAAAGAAACAATATTTAAGGATAATATACACTGCTATGTTTGTACGTGTACAACGATAGCTTTGACGTAGGTATCAGTTATATTTATAAGACTTCAGTAAAATATTTGCACATAAATACTCCGGAACTTCGTGTGGCGATAAAAGTAAAAGTAACACTTGAATTTCCCAGCTGTTTAAAACGTGTAATGTCAAAGGATAAAGGTTCTATGTAAATTAAAAACACCACTTGATGATAAACAAACATAAATGAGGCATTAAAAACATCGCAGAAGTCATAAAACACAAAAGTTATTATAACTACAATAATGTTTTATGTAAAAAAAAGATAGTAAGCGAGCGTTTAATAAACCACGAAAAGTTTACATGATTTAGCACTATAAAACAGTTTATTTCACAGGTGATAAATATAAAAGACAAAGAGATGAAGTACCGCAGACAATAATGAAATGTTTTAAAACGATACAATTTCTTAACGTTTAGAATGGAAAGTTCAACAAAGAAATAAAATGTTATGGTGAAACAATACGAAGAAATTGATCGACAGGGGATAAATGAACCATAATATGTTCAAAGTCGAAGGAAAATAATGAGTCTATCTCCTAGATACATACTTATATTTAAACTGGGTGATTACAAAACTAAAATCGTCTAAATGGTTTAAACACACTTATATCAATAGAAGTCTTGCATTTGAAAGCTAAACCATATGAAACCCAAAATTTTGATAAGCTTTGCATTTTTAGTTCAAACAGTAAAAAAGGTTAAAAAATATTATTAAAAAAGAGACTAACGTTACTGGTCCGCGGGTCCGTCAGAAGGAAAAATACTACTTGTAAGAACTGTAGAAAAAAGTGAACCATGATATAAACAGCAACACGAAAGGATGTATGACTGCGCCAGTAGTTCCAGTAAAATGGAGCGAATGCTACGCGCAATAAGCCCCAACGCACAGCTGCCATCCAACCATGCCCCGTTTTAGCCTTGGCGAAAACAGAACCTTTATAAAAGATATTTAAACATTTATAAAAAAAATAATATTAGAGTTTATCTAGTAGTACCAAAATTTAGGTAACATGGTCATCACGAGACCTGATACCATATAATGGTGACCAAGGGTGATAATTTATCAGATTCTAAAAACCAAAAACGCTTGAAAATAACCTTTATCACTTATGAAGAAATGGAGTTAAATCATTTACACACTCACATAAACGTTAGACTACAAATTTAAACCCGCTTAGTTGAATAGCCGTTAGTTTTTATACAATACATGTAGCGCATATTTTACAGCATAACCTATCACCTAGATTTTACTGCTTAACTGCATACATTCAATTTCAAACCGCAAGTTTCCAACAGCTTACAACCTTGCAATTAGTGATGTATATGAATGAAGTTTGTTAGGAGGTTAGACACTGTAAATACAGTAATAATCTGCAAATTAATGTGACGTATTAACAAGTTACTGTTTGTATAGACAATAAAACTTGCAAGTGACCTCAATGTATGGTTAGTACGGATCAATAATTTATTTAGAAACTTGATAGACAGAAAAGCCATAGGTATTATTGCGCAGAATAATTTATGGTAAAAGATATCTTGACATTTTTTTCATTAATCGACCTGAGACACGGTGTCAGCCAAATACTTGGAGAAAATAATGATATAAAATTTCAAATACCAAATTACTTTAATCCATTATAATAATGGGGACGCAAACGTACAGATAGTGAGGCTAAGACAGAAAAAATTTAGGAAAGGACGAAAAAATGTAATGCAAGGCACCTAACATTACTATTGACGATAGAAAGAATGGATGGATCAGATCCATTGAATGAATTCCAATCTTCAGTTGTCCCGTAGACTTCAACTAAAACGACCTACGGCTTTCTAAACAGCCAGAAATTGTATGACCTAGGGAAATTTCAAGGTCTGATTATTCTGAGGCTTGTATCAAGCAAATACTAATCTACCTAGTGTAGTAAGCCAATTTGACAGGAATTCTAACGAATTCAGTCCAAGAATATCTACAACCCAATCGGTCAATTAACTTTTCTTCACCATAACATTAACAACAATGACGACTCATAGGGCTCATCGCATCCAAACGATTGTTTCAAAGATAACGACAAATAAGATATTAAAACACTGACTTCTTTTACCTTGAAAAATTATGTTCTTTATTCATGTAGTAAAGCAATACGATACATCCCATACTCCTTATTGAACTAGTAGTCGAATAAACCCTCTGTGATTCAATTAGTATAGATTTATAAAAGCCGAGTGACCCTTTTATATCCACTTCAAGACTTCACTAGTCACAGACTGGTTTATTAATCTAGTGTGAATTCTCAAATAAGTGAATGGTTTAACGATTTCGATCACTTTAATCTCTGTTATTGAGTTACATATTGATGACTGAAAGAATTTGGAAGTCCTTCTGTTTCTCATTATGACAGTATATATTTAGAAGACTGTCTTTTGTCAACACTTTCAAATAACAAGACTAAGCTATATACGCCCCCGTCGTCTATTTTTATTAATTTATGATACACTTCTTAGTACAATAAAACACTAGGAAGGTAATATAGTTCAAGTAAGAACACAACTAAAACCGATTGCATTCAGCCGAAGAGTACATCGTAATGTTCGTGAGGAATATTAAAGAAAACTACGGCAAGATAGTTATTTGATTTAACTGGGCCGTATTTGATAACAACTCAAACTGTACAAAATACGTTTACATTTATCGGTTCAACCAATATTCTAGTAGCCGCAGTTGTATAAGAGATGTAAATACAAACCAACAGGAATGTCGACTGTGTTAGAGTATGGTCCCAGTAAAGTGTATTCCATGGATAAACGGCACCACCATAGATGTTGCCTCCTCATAATCGAGAGACAGGTTAAAGAACGTCGGGCCTAATAGAAGCATATTTCGCCTTGCCAAACGGATTCCCAGCCCTGGCAAATTAAATGACCCTGTTCCTATAAGTTAGAAATATCTTAGCCACCGAAGGACAGTTCAAAGGAAATCCCCCCAAAAAGAAGACGCTTGAATCAATACGATATTACAAAACGCTTAACAGAGACAAAAGTTGATCTGGTAAAAGTTTTCGAAATCATGACGAAAAATCGATCTCTATGTACAAAACTAAAATAGAAAAAGAGAACAACCTACACTTTAGACAACAATTGAAAAATCCATTTCTTACTGATGTAAAACGACACTGTGGTTGTATTATACATAAGCGCACAATCGACCAAATGAAATCACATATATATTAGGATCAATTCAATCACTCCAGCACACCCACTTCCCCTGATTACTGAGACTATTGACTTAAACACAAAACCTCCGAACTACAATGGTCTTTCGTACATCAGTCCGATGACTGGAAGAGTAGTAGAAATTAGTTGAATCTATATAATTGTAGTAAATGACTAGAGAATCAAATACTTAGAAAGATTGTTGTTCTACCTCTCAAATACTAAAAACATTGATAAACTACCGATTGGATGATGCTCAGATTGTATAACAGACTGACTCAGTTCATTAAAATGACTAGTCATAGATTCTTCAATCAATATACTGAAGCAATAATTAGCATATACAAAGTAGCTATTAGCCTGAAAAACGGTTGGATAAAAGCTAAGATAAAAATTCTGAGATTAACTATATGGACTTAAAAAAGCATCTGTAAACAAAAAAATGAACTGAAACACGATGGTTGGAAAGGTCCGGTAGTCAGCGATTGTACCCGATATGAAAATGAATTTAAACTGGCAGTCAGGTCTTCAGCTCATTAAAAAATTGAGGAGCTCACGAAAACGTATCTTTATCTCGCTTCTTTATTAAGTGATACCTATTTGTGTTTATAAGTATGCCACATTGTTACAAAAAGAACTTATTTTTCTGGCTAGTGATCTTGTATTTTGATATTAGTTATTTAAAGGATTTAGGTAAGTAACTCGGTCTTGACAGAAACGGCTACTCAATATCTTATCATTTCGTGAAATTCATCTATCAAAAATCTGTGAATCATTATGAGACACTACAAACTGTCCAACGTAGCAATAGCATTACTAAAGGCTTAGATACATTCACTATTCGAGAGCCTACTCAACATGTCTGTACCTATTTTTTCCTTCTCCTTTTTGCTATCTGTTTTATTATACTATTTAAAACATATCAAGTTCTAATGTGACTAAACGATATCGACATAATGGTTTGTAATCCGGATTATTTTCGTTCTAAGCAGGGACAAACAAGTTATATCGATATTTGAAGAAGTCTCTTAGATTTAAATTTAAATAATTCCAACATTTCATTTAGCAGTCTTGTCTGTACCTCTTCAGGGTAATAATCCAAAGCAAAATTGTCGAAGAATATATGACGTTTGACAATTAAATCTACAGTAAAAGCTTATCTAGTCATAATCAGATGTTGGTTTCAGTAAGTAGGGAAATATGAGTTAGTAATATGTGAATAATGTGAAACGTTCACAATGTGAAAAAGAATAAATATATGTGTACCTTAATGTTATAAATAGTTAATATTTGATGAATAAGTGAAGTCTCTACCTACTACCAAAGACACGCTAATCATTTTGTGTAACAAAACGAAAACAGTGGTAGCAATTGATATGTTTTTAAAATATCGATGTGTATATAAAATGAGGATCATCAAACATGTAACTATGATGTTAAAACATTCAAAGTAGCTATCCGAAGTAAAGGCAAATATGATGTAAACAGGGTTATATATGTTTTGACAGTTTGATTTTGATCATCACCATGAAAAAGAATAGACAAGATTGCCGGAAAAATGTTGGGGTTATTTAAATTTCAATAGCTGATATTTTTTAAATAAAGTGGTCGCGCAATATCGTGGATTGATTGAAGATCGACATTAACGCGGTTGGATGTCGGCTTAGTGGTCCAGAGGTTAAGCCTTTGCGGGTGATATTGAAGGTCCTGGATTCCAAACCCGCGTGAGGGGATCGTGGACGCGCTCTGATGAGGAGTACCACTCTAGAACGAAACGGCCTCCCAGTCCTTCCAGAATCTCAATGGTGGTCTAATATTGACCCGTTCATGATTTCAGCGAAATATAATTTTTACAAAAAACGTCATATATATACTTGGTGCCCGATCTCTGTCAAACTATTCATTTAGATATTGATGAATATTCGTATGTTATATTAATATTATGATTGCTAATAATAACGAAATTCTGAGCAAATCATTTGCTTCGAGACTTGTTACAGGCGTGTGGACCTTGGTGAATACAATTGTTTTTACAGAAATTCAGACGAAAACTAGTTTTACAGTGTCCTAGTGGTTTCAAGAAGGGTTATCACGGCCAAATTAATGTTATAACAAACACCAACCGATATTTCGATACATCTAGCTTTAAAAACTTAATGAGACGTAACAAGAATCCCAGGTTTAACTCTTAAACAACGCCAGACGTTGGTAATTTGGGGAGCAAAAGATATTTATGCAAGTACAAGAAGAAACCAGAAACTTCAAGCCTGTAAATCATTGATTTGAATACTGAAACAGTAACACCTATATTCAATGAAACAGTATAGTAAACAGTAAAAAACACAAGTATGCAATTAATCATCTACTTACCTCGTATTACGTCCACATCAATAAGACCTGAACGTGTTTTCCCATCACGAGTCGAATGGCGATCAATTCCCTAGAGCGAATAAGGAAAAATGTGATTTTTCAACAGCATTTTAACCGAGAAAACTAATTAGTTATGCACGTCCTCATGGACTGAAATTTGTTACGTCCTAGTGAAGACATAAGTACGGGTAACTTCCGGGATCTATTAATGGACTATTATTCTATACATATTCTTATTGCATAACTATTCAGTGATTAGATTTAATCTGTATATTCATCTTATTATGAGCTCCATTTTGATCTGTGTATTATTATACGAATTACTGTTCCTAAATTACATTCAGTTTATATATTACTGTGCCCCACGTTCACAGCCACATTTGGCTTGATCTTGTACAAATATAGTTTTCTATTTGATGGTGTTGATGCGGTCTGTCTGTCTGGTATATAAACTGAATATGTTTGAAATAAATGATTCGCATAGAGGAAGTTGTAATCGGTGTTCTGGACTCAATTGGAAGGGCTAGGCGGACAAAGGATCAATAAGGACGCTATACTGCTCATACCGGTCGGACATCATTGGTTTAACTCAGTGCTAAGATTGGATAAGACGTATTTCGATTGGTGGATAAATCACGTGATAAAAGTCAGGCATAAAATCATAACAAATTGGCGACGGCCTTTTTTAAATTCATAACAAAATGAAGAGAATCTATTGTAACAAAACTAATGATACTATAGATCAATGTGTGTGAAATACATTTGTATCACCAATCCAGTGATAAGAGTCAGGATATTCACCCTTTTAAGGATTCGACGAATAGTGAATCAAACCTCTAACTTCCATCTACCTTGATCTATGGATTTGGATACCGTCAATATTATTTACATAAAAATATTTTACGTCGTTAACAGATCATTAAGAACAACACTCAACAGCCAAAAGGGTCTTCATTCATATAAGAGAACATACTTCATGTATCTCCAAGACAGATATCACTTACATTCTTACGTCACATATACTATGTAGAATGATGGACTTACAGTTACTAGTATTAAATTTGAAAAATTGTGATACCTCTACAGCAATCGAAGGGCTCAACACGAAAATCCAGTTTAGAAATCTAACTCATTAGACAAGCGAACTTATCCCAGCCTCTAACAAGGACTCCAAATAATTCCCTAACCTTTTAAACTGCTGTGTTCAATGTAAAAAGCCAAAAACTAAACATCTAGTTTTGACAGAACGTGAATTTCAATTATTTGATCTTCTGAGGAATAAAAATTTAGTGTTGAATTGAATATAGAAATGTGTTGGTATCGTTCTACTGGATTTTCTAGACTATGTCGCAAAAATATCTTACCAAAAGCAGATGAGTTTTTTACAGATAGTACTCCAAAAAGATACCACTAAACAAATAGAATAGCATTCAAAAAATATCTTGATGAAGATGGAGGACGAATCAGTCACCAGTTGAGATCTGTATAAACAACTTAGAATACATGGATTCGCTATTGTACGACTATGCGAGATTCTTAAAATATACAAGAAAGATGTCCCCCTAAGCCCAAGAGTAGATAAGAATAGCTTGATATAACACACTCCTGATAAACGGTTAACTGAAATCTGATAGACAGTCAGAAACTAGCTTAACAGGCAAACTACAGTTCATTCATTTGATTTCGTTGATTCAATATCTGACGTCAGTGTAACCGGGAAGTAAATTTAATATTGGACGTTACTTCTCACTTCAAAAGTGCACCTCATTCAGATACAAGCTGTCTGTCATGAGACTATAATGAAAACAATAACCTCGATATCAGTGTTGCAAAACATTATATAAAGAAATTGCTTCTTCGATTTACTTTTAACGCTTAGTTTGGATTCAGTAACGCGTTTTATAGACAAACCACTAGGATAGCAATCAGGTCACCACTCGACCCACTCCAAGCTGATTTTCTACTGCTAATTAATAAAACATTGCAGTTAAAACCATAATAGACAGTTTTTATTCATACTAGAGATAATTCAATGATATTTTTACGATCTGCAACTAAAATAACGAACCCAAAGACATCCTGAGAAAGTTGAATAGTTGTCACCAATATTCACGTTTATAATAAGACCAGAGTTAGACTCGAGGGTTTCATTTCTAAGATATTTTGCCAAGTCGAGGACCGGATGATTCGCTTTGAAGATCAATATATAGAAAGCCAACTTATAACGACGAGTACACAAATCCCAATATTGGGCTCCATTGAGACATGAGAGAAACTTAATTTACCCTCGATCAGCGAGAGCCAAAAGAACTTAAACTGATGATACAACTGACATTGAACTAAACCAATTAAGACAGATGCCAATCAACAATGGCCATCCACATAGACAGGTTAACAGAAATAGTGGGTTAATACAGTAGCGTGAAAGATTATCTACAGAGTTCTACATCTTTTCCATAAACATTCAATTTGAAGGAGATACAGAGGCGGAGATCTTGAAAAACTGACTTTTGAGATCTCTGAGAAAAACATTTTATCCTGATGAACATTGCATTGTCTTCTTCAGTCGCCCTTTGATTCATGGATGTGTGAATTACAAGCTTCCGCTTTATGCCACACCTATGTGTATTTATAAATCAACTTTATCTTATGGATCAGGTTATATCGGGCGCACAAGACTAGCTCTCTTGGAACCTATCTCTGAGCACTACCCCGTTTGGTTACCAGAAGCATTGATTAAGTCAGTTAATAGTATAATTTCATAAGCGTTGGCCACGTTCCTCCACCAGAATACTTCAAATTTACCCGCATTCAATAACTAAGACGCAGCGTTGAGCTTGGTACATTTGTACATCAGCTCCAGTTCCCATTCCCTAATACCGGAGCAAGACGAAATATTCTGGGTGAATCCCAGAGTAATAGTGATAGTAACAATACCGGTTGTAATAGAAGAAACTACCCATCGAATATACGATTTGAAGGAATATAAATTAGTGGAGTAATGAACGAAGAAGTGATTCGTAAGAAATGTAGATTAGAAACTTATGTACCGAAGAGACTTAAGCAACCCATAGATTCCAGCCTACATGCCTTAACCCTCCTCCTGTATCGCATACTCAATAATCAATTGTTATTACTCCCTCATCATTTTTTCATAATCACCAATTAGCTAGTACTACAACTTTGCGATTATTTCGTTCTTTATACTTATTAAATAAACAATTATCTCATGTATAAAATATTTTCAACTTGACATTTTTCATTAGCAGTTAGAACGTTACGTAACTTCGTTCCTATAAATGATACGTTCATACAATTTACGACACGAAACAACTATATACCTACAATTCTTTGATATTTTTCGAGTTGATAAGAACTGGCTCTCTAAACATATAAAAATTCTCGAACTGAACTTAGCAATGTCTAACAATGATTTAGGAGGTGTAATTAAAACCGAAAAGATCTTGAAGTACTAAAATCAGAAACACTTGTACTACAATTTACTCTCCCAACAAACTCAACTAAAAACAACTATTTAGCAGGGCAAGATGACAAAACCTATGCCGGATTTCTCATAACAGAATGAAAATAGAAGTTATTCTACAGCGTCATCAGTTGACTTTTTCTCTTTCAACTCTGGACCCTAGCTGAGAAACATATACCTCCCTACTTCTGAGTACTGAGTAGGTGATGTAGCGTTGTGTGCTCACCACTTAGCCGTATTTTATGACTTAGTAGATCTAATTACGTACAAGATACTAAGAAATTATTATTAAACAACTAGATTAGAACAACTTAAAGGCCATAATTAGTGATTTCGAAACTCAAGAGCGAGCAAAAATTACTAAACAATCAGGTTTTCTGACTCTCGGAACCTAACGCCGGAAGACGTGTTCTGGACCTTTTAATTCAGAGAATAATAACAGATTTCGCCACATGACAAGACGAATACACGTGCTCAGATTTTGTAAGAACTTAATGTTTCCAGTGAACCAGAAGGCGAACTGAGGTTAACCAAATTTTATCCAATGTGAACTACGAGATGATAACAACTGTACATTGATTAAGTCAGAAATGTAATAATGTCGAAACAGGAAATTACCTGCAAGATCCGTTGTTCTACTCCGTGTTCCCATGGGTGCTTATCATAATTACTTAACTAAGTGAACAAATACTGAATAATCTCAAATATATTTACTTTCAGCTGAAAAAGTTTAGCATACAGCTCAAACCTCCACATAATTCACGTCATTCGCGAATGTCCACACAAACAACCCGCCGTAGATTGCGACAAGCTATGGACCAACATCTACTCTTAAAATGATGCACAAAAACACACAAATGTTAGTGCAATTATATCACTAGAAATGAAAAGTCATAGATGATCACAAATCAGGAGGCACCTAATTCCAGTCCTTTAAGCGTGTATCAGCAAACCATGTTAGTGATTTCTCTGTATAATTATGATGTGTAAAATCTATCGAAATAAGTTATTATTCATCAGTCTACTCATTAGTCCGGCGGCTGGGTTGCTGGATATCGAATGATTTACCCGTTGTAGTCAGGATTCAGGAAAATCAAAGATCATTAAGCATTTGCATGCCAAGGAATGACATATGTAGCAGAGGTCACACTATTTCTTGTACTTACTCTTACCAATATATTTCCGTAATAACATTGTCTGCGTTGTACGGCCATCAAAGTGGTTATAACACCTGGATATGATGAAAGGATAATCCACATTAGGTATCTACCGTGAGACATGACTTTGACGTTAGCTGATTAGTCACGTCATTCCCGTCCAACTTGAGTAGACTCCATTGATTTTGCACAGGTCACCTACATTGGTGATCTACAATTTTCATTTCCTAACTCCAGTAAAATTTTGGCTATTAACTAACGCAGAATCAAAACCATGTACAACATGTGGTGGTCGGTATTCGGTATTATCCTTAAACTTTATATATTGTTCGTCCTGATAACGGTTACTCGATAACGCTCCAACGGTGTATAAATCAGAAAGCGAACACTAAGATTGATTGCATTTATTATTGAACCACACACAGATATCCAAATTTACAGGCGTGCTAAGCAAGCATGAAAGAGTATTGCCGTAAAGCAAGCGAGTGAGCGTGAGAGTGAACAAGTCAATAAACGAGTGTGAGACAACGAGTCAGCGAGTCAGTGAACAGGATTAAAATGTACATATATATGAGGTGAAATGAGTGAATCATCGAATCAATTAAGCGATTAGTGGCAAGGCTAGAAAAATGAATATGTGCATAGGCAGTAAACCATGCTCAAGCGTACATAATAAAGGTAAACTAATATAGATAGTTTGTTACTGTACGAATGACTCTGTCCGTTAAATAAGTTGAAAAAAGGTTTAACCGAATTAGATGTAAACAAACCCAATTGTACGTGGGCTGCTAGAAACACTTCATCTGACAAAGATCACATGGTTAGCCACAAATTAATAGCTATCCTTGATTGGTGAATTCCTATCTCCAGTTTCCTAAACATTTAAATTTCTAACCTCATGCTGGGCTGTCGGAATAAGCAATCTTTAGTCACTGACCACGATTCTACCACCGATTTTTTTGACCATCAACCTATGAGATAGCGTATGCATATGACGCTGAAATGCATTGTAACGTCAAGGTACCTACCACACTTTCAGAGTTTGATTTTAATCCTTATTACACAACATGGAGAGCAAACGTCAAGCGTGCTCATTTTATTTTTAGACACGGACATGTCACCATTCAATATGGGAAAATCTGAAGCATAATATCTATATAAATTTAGGGGACAAATAACTGATATATTCATTCTTATAAAGGTCCGTTGTCTGACTTTATAACCATCGGATGATCATAACGAAATAAATAACTCACGTAACCTCTTACATTTCAACTGACTTAAGTCGCTTTAGTAAAAAGCGAGCAAAACAACCCTGATACAAGAGTGAATTTTGCATACATTCGTTTCACACATCCGTTAACGCTGACAGACAACATGAGGATTGAAGTGAATCGGAGATAGCAAACGTCTCAGTTCAATTTAACAAAATGTAACTGTTTATCTGTAGTCAAACACAAAAGGAAGTTACAGGATGCAACATAGAGAGTGGGCCATAAACACGCACTCAAACATACTCCCTTATAAAAAGTAAGTAAGGTGACAAGCGGATAACTAATAAGATCAAACGTGTGGAAGATGACAAAGAAGAATAGACTAGGTGCCCCGTCCATAAATCTAGAATAATTCGCTTAGCTATAATATGGAATTAAGTGCTGCGCTAACTACTGGTTACTGGTTAACTCGTAATGGCTTACCTTTGGCTGCTGCCAAACTTTTATCACTGTTAGCTTAGCGGAAAGTCGCACACTTGACTTTAACCACCGACTGCGTTGTATGCTAAGTTACGGAAGTAAAACTGAATAATTTGGAGTGTCATATTCGTTTCTTTTTTTCCTTTTATGTGTTCATGATGTACGTTTGTAGTGGCAGCGTAACAAACCATAATTATTACCACAAACCACCTTTGAAGCCAAACACATTTCATCGTGAGAGATTCGTACTGGGCATTGAATGGCTGACGAAAGTAAGTGAAGATTAAAGTAGGTCAACTCGAGATCTAGATAAGGACCGTATGGCTTACCCAGTCATTTATAATTATATTAAATATACATTTAAACTGGATTTGTTTTTATGTCGATAATATATTAACCTTTATACTCGGCTTTAGTTTCAGTTTGGAAAGGACAGGAAGCTGGGAGGCTTGTATTAGTCCTGGCAATAATGTTCTCTCAGCTGATTCAACTTTCGAAAGCGTCAAAAGATAGAGCTACAATCACGTGCTGAGGTAATCAATTCCATTCGTTAATGGTTCGTTGAGAAAGTTGATAGTCAGCTGACAAGTGATTTGTCCTGTGTTTGTGAACTTTTCGAAGCGCCCTCGTAAATCATCTGTTTTGGAAGACAAGGAAAGTGAGGGCATATCAGATACAAATTTACCACTAAGTAGTTTGAAAACTATGATGGAGTCGCCTCTGGTTCTTCTATATGACAATCCAAATAGTTTTAGTTTGCCCGGTCAAGCATCACACGAAAGCCTTGATATTCTGGGAATCAGTTTAATTGCGGTTCTTTGAACCTTTTCTGACAACACACTATCTCTTTTTAGGAAGGGGCTAGCCGCTTGCACTGGCTTAGGACGAATGAATACTGAATACGAAGTCAAAAAGGTTTTAGCATCGACATCGCTAAAGGTCCTACGAATTGACCTTAGTGTTTTAAAACCTTTGGTGGCCATCGCATGACAGTGTGCTGTAGTTTTAAGTCTTGAATAACTACTGAGTCATTGCGTCTGGACAACAGGTAGTCCAATGTCATTCACTGTGTTTATCTTTACCTTGGTGACCAGTATACATCATAATGCACTCGGAAGCATGTGTCGTTAACGGCCGAATTCTAGACTACTCAGATGATTTCTCCGAGTCATTTTAGAACTCAAAAACTATCACCTTCACTATTAGTCATTATCCATATCTTGACATCTTCAGCTTATTACAAAACCGATGATGATAAAAGGTTAAGTAGGTCATATACACAGAGGAGGAACAATAGGGGTTCCAAAACTGTACACCAAGGCACTCCACTAAGCACAATTTCGCAGATAGACAACCTTGAGTTCTCCCTGCTCTCTGTTGATACTCAACTAGGAAGCCCTTTATCCACATTAATAAATAAACTCTAATCCTGATATTAAGCAACTTGTACAACAGCCGGTCGTGGCGGACCTTGCCAAAAGCTTTCCTGAAATCAGTATAGGCTAAGTCTATAGGCAACTTTTGATCTTTAAAAGCGCACCAACTTTCACGAGCTTTTAATCAGTTAGTGAGACATGGATGACATATTCTCAAGCCATGCTACTCTTCGTAAAGAATCTGGTTCTTGTCAAGATACTTAAACAACTATTTCCAAATAATCTTTTCTGAAATTATAACAACCACGCTGTTTAGGCTTACCGGTCGATATCTCTCAGGTTTGTGTCTCGTACTTGTTTTAAAGACTGGACCTACTACGGCGCCCTTCCAGATAGATTAGGACATATGCATAGGGTATTCGCGACAGCATTCGCAAATTCCTTTAGTAACCTAGAATGTATTTCGTCGAGACACATGGATCTGCCTATATCATGCTTATTTATCAGACCAAAGACATCTAACTCTATAATGGTTACAGTGTCCAGAATGTGCTTGGGATGGTTGTATAAATTGAAGGGGAGGGCATTCATACTGTATACACACTGCTAAAGTAACTTAGGAATACCCGGGCCCTACAGGAATCACCCTTCAATAATGATGTAGTACTGCTGTCCTCACGTAATGCTCTTGGTCCTTTTGTTTCTGTACGGGCACAAGCGTTTAAGATACTCTACAAGTTTCTCTTCGTACAATCTTCTAGACTTGCGGGGGGCCGAAGTACAAATCTTTCGGGCTTCCCGATATTGAGATCTTGTCGCATCGACACCCAGCGACCTAAATCGCTCCCACATCTCTCCTCTGTTACATAGAAGAGTGAGAACCTCCTTGCTGAGCCACGGTGGGGAGTTTATCGAACTCCTTGATGTAGTCTCAGTGATATTTGGTGAAGCAACTTCTATGTACAAATTTCTTAATACCTCACAAGCCGTTTCAAAAGGAGATTCTAATTTGATTGTCAACCTATTGAGGGTACTGAGTATATAATTTCCTATGCATTTGCTTTCCATACGTTGGGTCTGGTTTGGGTTGAAAAATCTTCGTTATATGGAAATCAAAGACTAAAACTGCATGGTCACTCTTACTCAGGGTGACATGCAGTGGAGGTTTGTGACGTCATCCTCTTAGTGAATCAACATGGGATCCAATTAAGACAATTCGGAGTCCGGTTCGTACCTGGTTGCTTCTTTCACATGTTTCACTAGGGCAAGTGTGATAATCGCATTAAACGGTTTCTTTCCGAAAGGATTTTCTTGAGACTCAATCCTCAGACTTTCCAGTCTACCGTAGGTGCATCAACGACTTGATGACCGAGTGTCTAGCAAAACCTCATTCACTCCACAGTTTGTACTGCGGAAGACCAAACCGATCAGCAGCTCTTGTCCTTCGCATTTTATACGCAACATCAAATATTTGGCTTTACAGTAAATGTGTAGAGCCAGTGAAATGTCACTAGGCCCCAGCCAAATCATTCGACGGCCGGGTTACTGAGTATCAAACAGTTCACCAATCCTCATCAGCGTAAAAGACGATCAACGTGCATTAAGCAACTGCACGTCATGGACTGGCCCATCCGGTGGTCGCCACAATCTGTCTCTTGTACCTACTCTACTAACATGTTTCTGTAATAACATCATTTACGTTGCGCGGTCACCAAGGTAGCCATAGTGCCTGGTTACGACGAAAGCATAATGCACGTTAGGTACTAATCGTGAGGAGTGACTTCGCCGTTAACTGGTTGGTCACTTCGTTCCCACCTAACTCAAATAGGTCTCCAATCATTCGACACGGATCATCTGCGTTGGTGGTCTACAAATATATTGGCTATTAACAGCAGAAAGTTCAGAACCATGGAGATTATTTGTGTTCTATATCTTACAAGCATTTTAACAACGTATAATGTACGTATACTAAAAGTGGTGCCCTCGTATGTATCGTAAATGTTCTGTGACGAGTAGTACAAGGTGTTCGGTCCACCAACAGGATATATAATTCCCGTCGAGTTAAATGCCTCAAGGAGGACGATGGAAGTTAACGAGGATTTTGACTGGCTCACTAGGGGGCCTCAATATGTGTTTTATCAAAAGCCCTCATCAGTAAGACTGATTAACATCTTCTGTAAGGATATTTCGCGAGGTTGTATAGTTAGGCACGTCATTATGATTCTCTGAAATATGTAAGATCCATTTCGAAGGTTTTGTGTGTGAAAATCCCTCCATGCATACACTTGAAACTTGTTCTTATTGGTTTCTTTAGTTGTACATTTTGTTAGTCTTTTTGACGCCATTTGAGATTGTAATATTTTATTTTATTAAAGTTTTCTCATTTTTCTTTCGCCTTCACTGTGTTTCTATATTTCTGCCTGAGCTGTATTTATGTTGTTTTAGTTGATACTTAATCTTGGCGGCAACCATATTGATTGTTCCCTCTTTGATTGTGTCGCTTCAGTTGACTGAGATCGTGCATTTTGATTGTGATTTGAAGCACTATTCCAGAATCGGAAACATTTTGTGTTATAAAGCAACAAACTATTCTCTTTTGAACGGATTTTTACTTGATCTATCCAGAAAGGATAGAATAACACTTAGTTTTTTATGCGTTCGGTAATTTTCTTCCACTCCTTATCAATTTGTCTATTTATTGTAATTTAGATCGATTATTGAGGGAACAATTATTGGTTGAATAACTGAGCGGTAATATTTGTTTAGATAATAATGTAAATTTGTATTTATGATGAAGTTTAGAACCCTTATTTCCCCAATCAACTTGTTCTGATCTCAACTGGGCAACAGTGTGTGTTTAAAATACCGGGGCAGTTATTCTTCAGCCAAACATTAGTTTGGATCTTACAAAACATACATAGCCTTTAAAGTCAGCTCACTAGTCCATGGCCTTCATTGCAGTGCATTTATCAATGGTTTTTTTTAATAGCTGAAATAAAGCAATAACTTGGACTAAATTTTCTGCACGTTTTATTAGTTGACTTGGTATTGGGTGTTGGTCTTCAGTCTTAACCCTCCCCAGGATTTGTGCACTTCTATTCGAACTCATTGTATATCCTGCTTTGACTGACATGCGTTCAGTATTATTTTTCCTTTCTAAGTACTTCTCATAGATCGTTTTTGTGATTCTGGATCGAAGCAACAACCAAAAATCCATCAATCTACGTTTGATCGAAGAGTATATCACAGTATGAATCTGTGATGTTTAAATAAATCAATGACTTCTTCGTATTGATGACTGTTGTAAATTTTGAATTCCAAATACAATACGTTCGTTCGGGCTCATCTGATACTCCTCGATTAAATTGCATTATTCCTGGGATTACTAGTTTATACTACAATTCAAATACTTCTGATTATCATATTGGAGTCGCGATTGAGCCTGTAATGGAACGGTTGGATATAAATTTAGGTTTTAGTGCTTTTGAGGAGTACATGGAGAGGTTCGAAATCTGGGCTACGACCAAGGAAGATGATGAAAATTTTAATATTGTGGCCCATTTCCTTACATTCATCGGAAAAGAAGCATACAGCCTTATAAAGACTTTGGCACTACCAGACAAACCGATTTCACTCCCCGATGCAACTCTCAAGCAACTACTGTTGGATCATGTAAAGTATACAAATTCTGAATGCGGTAAGAGAGAAAAATTCGATAAAATGACTCGACAGAAGATCAGACATTCCACTACTTTACTAAGTCGTCGCAGTTCGATGTGTAATCAAAGTTATTCAGATAACACTTCATTGAGCTGTGAAACAGTCCATGAAGATGAGCACGAGTTTAGTAAATGCATGTTCTGTGGCAAGTTTCACCCATGTAATTCATGTGTATTTCGTAATTCTAAATGCTTTCACTGCGGTGAAACTGGACACATTCAGTCAGTTTGTAATACCATGCTTCATTTTGCTGAAAGTAATGCTAAGATGGATGCTTCTAATGATCAGTTATCTTTATCTAGAAGTGGTGTAACGTCACATAGCAGTCCAGAGTTGAATGAAACTCAGAATCATTGTGAGACGAAAATTTTTAACCAACAAACTTCTCGGATTTCTCATGTCATTGAACCAGATATGGTTTGTCGTAATAATTCACATATTTCTGATGAAATTCATTACATTTGTGAGAATAATATCTTGAATGCGTCAAATCATGAGCAAAATCCAGGTTCAGTTTTGGTGGATGCTTATTTTCCTAATGATCCATTATTCTCTAATGAAACTCTTAATAAATTTGATGTAAATATTTCAGAAAAATCAAATTCTGATATCATATCAAATGTTATTCGTCGTCACAATAAATTTACCTCTAATGATATTCCTAATGAATGTGACAAATATGTTCCGAATGAGTCGAATTCTAGTCACATTTCTAGTGTTATTGTATCAAATGTTGGATATTCTCACGAACAATGTTTGTTGAGTAGAATCCCTAGTCAGCGGTACGATGAATCAGAGGGGATAGCAAAATTTACCGAAATAATCAGAGAACCAGTTTGCCCAGAAGTGAAGTTTGCACAGACAGAGAATCCAAATCAAGTCCAAGATTATCCTAATGAATATGAGGCAGATGAATGTTTTCTATTCGATTGTTTCGCAGGTAAATCAAGCCTAATTGAATCACATGTGTTAATTACATATATCAATGCATATCTATCTGTGTATTCTAATATGAATAACAAAAAGAATATGTATCATAATTTTTATTCAAGTCAAAGTCACATGATGGAATACCTCAAATTATATATCAGTGTTTATCCCCAAATACATACAGTAGTCGATGAGTGAGATTTGAGAAGATAATGCGAATTGGGAACGTCATATTTGCTAAAACATTGCGACGTAAGGACCCAACATTATTTCGTGGGGGAGGATATTGTTGGAAAGTATATGATGCAAATTCTAAATATCAATGGTTTCACTACACAACCGACATGCTGATTGTATACAATTCCAGAACCCGGGTGAGTCTGTTCCAATTTTGATTGTTAATTCTGATACTAATGAGTGCATTCTAGATAATACAGAGTCTACATCCAATGCACTGTTGGACAGATGTAAGATGAACTTAAGAAGAAGACAAACAATCGATTACAGACACTTACACTCCAATTTGAGCTGTGGCGGATGTGATGTTTAAATAAATCAATGACTTCTTGGTATTTATGACTGTTGTAAATTTTGAATCCCAAATACAATACATTCGTTCGGGCTCATCTGATATTTCTTGATTAAATTACGTTATTCCTGGGATTACTAGTTTATACTACAATTCAAATACTTCTGATTATCATAGAATCATTCATAAATATTTGGAATGTTTACGTAACTTTTCGCGAGCAAGAAGGGATCTAAACAACCAATATGTTTTAGAAGACGTGGGGTTGCCTGCCTTGGAACTATTCCCATCAACAACTGAAATATTATTATATCCTTGTATGATATCGATGAATAGATTTATCTCTTGTTAGTCATTTGAGAAATCTCGGACATGTAGGACCAAATACACATTTGATACTGTCTGGTTCTTGAGCACCCCATGGTTCTGAATAGTTAATTGCTCAGGAGATTTTCCTTCACTATAATACACATTTCCACGACTATTTAGTTGGAGAAATTGCGAGTGATACCCAATCTCATCATGTGGTTTGAGCCAAATCTTCAAGTTTCATTTATGTTTGAAGTTAATCTAATAGATCCTCAAGGCATGAAACTGATTCTAGTTTAAATTCTAGTGAGCCACTCCGAGTTTATTGTCCTGATTGTATCAGGGGTTGTGTCTTATGGGCGACTGTGTAGTAATATTTCTTCAAAACTTCATCCAGAACATAGAGATCGTTCTATTTACTGACTGGGGTGTGATAGGCAGAGTTTGTCGTTCCAGCTTTTCTTGACTTTGAAAATGAGGTCGAGTGCCTCACAATCTAAACCGAGGTGTGCTTGTCAAACCTTCAACCCGGCAAAAGGTTTTTTCTGTTTAATTTTGCTCGCTCTTATAATTTTAGACTCATGTTGTTATATGCCGAAGCGATTTACGGATGGTAACTTTTGAGAACTATTTATGGGTCAATACTATGTGTATATTTCCTATTGTATAATTGTTAGGTGACTAAACTATTCATATTCGTGTCCCTTTTATTATAAGCTTTATTTTGACCCATAGACTATTATTAAACGATTTACCATTCTTCAGTTATCCCTAGTCCATTAATTACTGTTCCCCCTATTCGCAGCGACTTTTTGCCAAATCTTGTACAAACATTATTTTCTATTTCATGGTACGGTGTGGTGAGTTTGTTTGGTATATAAACCCAGTATATTTCAGAATAATGATTCATATTACAGAGGCTGTTATTGGTGTTCTGAACTTAACTGACTGGGCTAGGAAGAAAGCAGGACTGATAAGTACTCAAGACTGCTCTTTGTGTATCATTGCTCTGATCGATAATTCACTGCTCTCTGAT
>NW_017386177.1:0-5312 GCF_000237925.1 Schistosoma mansoni
TAATCAAGAGACTGGGGACAACTCAAGAACGGTAAACCATATAATAATAGTTCATAGATCAAAATAAAGCTTATAGTAAGAGGAGCATGAATATGAATAGTTTAGTTACTTAACAATTATACAATAGGAAATATACATATCATATTTTGGTCCATAAATAGTTCTCAAAAGTTACCATTCATAAATCTCCAAGGGATATAACAATAAGTACTTGGATAGTACTCAGTTTTGAACTTAGTGAAATCTTTGCTATACCAGATATGAATTGAATGCTTCGTTTTTTTACACATTACCAACCATATAGTTATGTTTCATTTCATACAGATAAGTCATCACTATTTATGCATCAGCTTATTGTTGTGTAATCTTCAAAGTTGATTGAACTTAATTGAATATATTAAGAGTGAATGCACCCAAAATAAATAATTGAAGACGGTTTAAGCAATATTTTTACCATCTTTTTGAACCCTCAATAGTTATGCAATGACTCTTTGTAGCATTCGTAACCGTTTGTGGGTATAGGTAGAGTGGTTCATTAGGCCGATCTCCACCACCCATATTACCGTTCAGGTCAGTACATGGGATAAGTTTCAAGATCCAGGAGGTACGACGAGGACGTGTGAGTCAGATTTTGCCTCAGAATAACGTATTTACATTAGATACAATATGACTATTGTACACTGTGTTTTGTTAGATTGTAATAGTGGTTAGGATCAAGCTCTGCCTATAGTTTAAACTGAATAACGCTTAGATATTTACGCATAATTAACATGCTTAGTGAGTATCTCAATAAATGAAGACTAACACCTTTATCAAATGTTTAATAATCTTCTACCTATAACATGTTTACAAGTCATTATAGTGTTGTTTCAACATTTATCATGCAAAATTAGTGACAGTGGTCAATACGTAGAAAAAACCTTAGTTGTCTTATATTAAAATCATGAACCGTATGCGACCCCGTAGATGCGCACTGCCGAGCAGTGCTACACTAGGACAAAACGATCGTCCAGTGCTTCTAGGTTTTCAATAGTGATCTAACATTGATTGGTCCATGATTTTAATGAAATCCAAAAATCTCCACAACTGAAAACTGTTAATCGCCTTAATTTACTTACACTTTTAATAATAAGAATTTCATAGTTGAAAGCATGAGTCATATGAAGCTAGATCACCATAGAAAACCTAGAAGCACTGGACGGCTGTTTGGTCCTATTGTGGGACTCCTCATCAGTGTGCATCCACGATCTCGCCTCGAGAGATTCGAACCCAGGACCGATCAGTCTCGCGCCAAAGCACTATGAAAATACTGAAATCTCCACAAAACCCCTTCTGATAATAAGAATTTCATAAATTATATAGTTTATTGACTTTACTTACTAGAACTAACAACTTGACAACTAATTTCAAACACTTAATAATATTGAATAATGATTTATACAATTTTATTAAAAAGTAACTTGTTTCATTATATAAACTTCATTCATTCCATAATACATGACCTACCTATCTAAGTTTCTTTTTAAAACTTCAGTTTCATTATTTTGCTGTTTTTAAGAGAAAAAACAAACAAACTGTAAACAAATTCATATAGTAACAAGTACTCATCATGTACACAATAGAAACTTTTAAAATTCACAATGCAAAAGTGTTAAAAATACTATAAATCAATTGGAGAATGCTCAAGAGAATTGAATAAAAACAGAAAAGTCCTCAATTGGTTTTATCTATATATTTCAAAGCATCCTATGAATAAGTTACGAAATGAAAAGAAGCAATCAATATTCAAAAAAAATCGCTATAAGCAAAGGTGGATGGTTGTTAGCAGTGAAATCCAGGAAGCGAGTTTCGTCAGCCTAATTTATACACATCTAAGAGTGAACATCAACTCTGAAATTCAGATACACCCAGATGAAGAGTCCTAAATAGGACGAAATTCGCTTCTTGGATTCCAATGCTATCCATATTTGCTTATATTGCTTGTGAATTAAGACAACATAGAGGCAACACGCACAGTATGCATATATGCCAATAAGAGACTGATGATCAACTACAGTCCTAAATATCAATGAAAAGATTCATGTAAACAACATCAAGTTAATTTGATACTCAAAAAAAGCATAGGTTTATCCATTTATGAATTCCTTTTATTTTCCCTATTCAGTTTAATTTTGTATCACATGGCATACACACATTATTAACATGAACAACTTAAAAGGAATCAATAAGAATATCAGGTTTGACAATTATTATCGCTGGATTGTCTTTAGGAAAACTATATTATTTTATTCACTACAGATTGACGTCAATGATAGACACCATTAAAGAGCAAGGAGCACTGAATAAATGTTCCCTCCAGGTATGATACTTCTAAGGATTGAGCATTTGTAACTCCATCAGGAACTGGACCTAATAATTTCTGATCCAAGAGTAACCAATTAGACTTTAAACTAACAACATATTTCAATCCCCTATAATAGGACGATCATCATTAAATATCATGATAACCAATTTTCAAAATCTTAAGTATACACGGTTGAGGAGTACTATATTATGATGAACAAGTTATGATATACTCCGTGGTTTTCAGTACCTATCTCAACTGACATCAATTCATAGAGAATATCTCCTACAAATTAAAATAATCACCACAAAACATCTTTATCTAAATAAGGATATCTTAATTCTGACTGCTTTTGTAGTGTATGGTCACATTTACACTGATATAATATGTTATCACTAACAATGAATATTGAATTGAATTAACTGTATTTATTCATAAGACTATATCTAAGTAATATACTACTGATATGTAACGAAGACGTATATTCATGAACCGCTATGCTCAAGATCAGTATAATTAATATATCATCATCAAAATTATGTTTAAACATTGATATAATCTATTTCATTCAGAGGGGGTTTTGTGGAGATTTCAGTATTTTCATAGTTGACGGGAGACTGGTAGGTCCTGTGTTCGAATCTCGCGAGGCAAGATCGTGGATGCGCACTTCTGAGGAATCCCACAATAGGACGAAATGGCCATCCTGTGCTTCCAGGTTTCTCATGGTGGTCTAGCTTCAATTGACTTATGATTTCAACTATAAAAATAACCTACTTTGTCAAGGAACAAACTTTAAAAAAAAAGGAAGAAAAAAAGAAAGAGGGAACACAATGCACCCTAGAGATAAAAGAAATGGAGAAAACGACAATAGAGAATTCATAGTTGAAAGCATGAGTCAATTGAAGCTAGAGATAATGTCTCAATCGATGCTCGATTATTCGTTTCGTCCTATTATGGGGCTCCTCAGCAGTGCGCATCCACGAACCCGCGCTCGCGATACTCGAACCCACGACCCACCATCCTCGAGCCAGAGCCCTTAACCGATAGACCGCTGATCTGGCATCCAATGGTGTTAATGTCTAACTTCAACCAATCCATAAAGTTGAGCAACCATTCACCAATTGTCATCAGTGAGTTCCTATCTCACGACAGACGTGGTTTGCACTCCACTGGTCACTGCTTCTCACTAGAGCTCCTGGATGTGGTGGTCTAGCTTCAATTGACTCATGCTTTCAACTATGAAACATACTAAATCTCCACAAAACCCCTTTTGATAATAGAGAATTCGATATTGTTTGATTAAACTATAATTTATGATAATCTTATCAATATCTTATTATTTTATATAAGAAAAGATTAAGTAAATGGATGGTCACTTTGTTTATTTATTTATTTTTTGGTTCTTTTGGATAGGCAACCACTGTTTTTTTCTTTTTTTTTTGTCAATCATATAAAGAAAAATAACATAAGCAAATCAAGTCGATATTGTTTTTTTTTGATAATGTAGAAATCCTTCAAGTAATATAACAACTATCATATATATCTTGTCAAATAAATAACCTCAAATTGGGGGGGGGCTACAAATTATGTATATCTATATTATGAGCTGGATATAATGGTAGGATACTGTCCTTAGATGACCTTAAACAATTGAAGTTAAAAAAAAATAGGAAAGAAAATAAGGAAGAAGAGACCATCGTTAAAAAATATTTAAAAAAAAATGACAAATATGATTTGATAAGAAAGTTTAAATTTATTTCATTCCAATCAAGATTGATTGGGAAATTTTGAACTAAAGGAAAGTAGATAAAAAAAGAAATAGGAAAATTCATTTGTTGTAGTTGTCGTAAACATTTTATAGAATGTGATTGATAAGCAGTTCTCAGTATGAGTTTATTGAATTTCATTGAAATCATGAACTTATCAATGTTAGACCGATATTGAAAAGCTGAAAGCATTGAATGGACGTTTCGTCTCAGCATATGACTCCTCAACAATGTGAACTCATGATTTCGCATACCAGACTCAAACTCAAAAACTTCAGTCTCGCTTGCGAACGAATAACCTCTAAATTACTTATTTACTTACGTTTGTTACTCCTCGTGGAGGAGCATAGGCCAGACACCAGCACTCTCCATCCAACTCTGTCGTGGACAATTCTTTCCAGTTGCTATTCAACGTTTTCATATTTGCTTCCATTTCCCAACGTAGTACCTCTAAGTTAGCAATTGTTTATCAACTATAGACTACTAACAAATATATTGATAATTCATCTCTATCACAAATTCTTCATAATTATTATCGACTAATATGTAATCATTTTCGTAATAGTGTTATATTCTCTAATGTTAATTGAGTGACTTTAACTGTTGTTCTGAACAACACTACCAGTTCCTAATTCATATCAAAGTAAGATTATCAATTATCTCACAAGTTTTCAACTTTATATACTGATCCCCCTTGCATATGTATGTATTCAACTTCAAGATACACTGTTTAATGTGTATTATGATTACATTTTTAACTTCGTACAGACTCTGGTGGTATGGAGTTTAAAATTTCAGTATATTTAAATTGGAAACTGATCCCACTAACTAATAGATAACTACTCTATGGAAAGCTTTCTGATGCGTTTAGATATAATGACATCTTTTAATAATATATCTCCATCAATGTGTCTTGATTTATTGACGTTTGGATCAGGTGATTGAACTTATAGTGAATCTATAACTATCAAATACAGTATTGATTAACGGGGTTTCGTAATCAACTAGGGGGAATTATTTGTTTGGAGAATAAATAAATCAACAAAATAGTCTTTTAGGTTCATTCCAACAACTTAATAATATAAATTAATATATTTGTAATATCCCAATGAGTAGAAAAATTAGATTTTCTGACGTTTCTTGCCCCAGTGTAAGTCACTTCTTAAAAGAATAAATCTGAAGAAGTGACTTACACTGAGTCA
>NW_017386177.1:5512-24640 GCF_000237925.1 Schistosoma mansoni
ACTCAGTAGCTGAGTGGATAACGCGATGGCGTTTGAAGCGAAAGGTAATGGGTTCGAATCCGAGAGTGAACATCAACTCTAAGATGCAGGTACATCTGGCTGACGAGTCCCAAGTAGGACGAAACGCGCGTCAAACTGGATTCCACTGCTAGCCTCTATCCATCTTTGCTTACCATGCTTGTAAATTAGGCAATATCGAGGCAATACGCACAGTATGTACATATGCCAATTAGAGACTGACCAGTTTCAGTCCTAACACATCGATAGGAAGATTCAAACAAACAATACTTAATGAATTTAAGTAACATCATATTTATTAGAATAAAATATTTACTTGTATAAGTCGATCACCAACACGTAATTGTCCATCTTTTATAGCTGAACCATCAGGTAAAATATTTTTCACATATACAGCAAATAATGATTCATTGATTGTTGTATTGGATATAGATTTAGGAATAAGTTTTGTTGTTAAACTAAATCCTAAACCAGATGAAGCTGTATGCGATGATTAGTGGTGTAACGAACATGGAAGAAAGAAAAAATACAACAGAAGAATAAGTTGGTGAAGTATATATCATTAAGAAATAAGTAAGTAACAACAATACAATTAGTAAAGGGGAATATTGTTGAAAACCATAAATCCTGTTTTACTAATAAAATTCCCACTCACGTTGGAGAGAGGTAATTACGAGAGGTAGGTCCTCTAAGTTTAAGTGAGAAGTAATGATTAATAAAGTTCAACTATGACTAGCTTAAGACAAATACCTCTGAATGGCAATGAGTGATGGTCACTCATTATCCTGAATTGATTGAAGTTAGAAATATACTGGGTAACTGGTCAAGGTTTGCGCGTTTACGTATTGGCCCTGGGTGCGATCCCCTTCGTTACAGTGGTGGTTTCACACTGTTAGACAGTTTTATACTATAAAGAAACAGATTTTCCGTGCTTCATAGTTCCCCCATGGTTCGATATGTAATAACTGAACTAAAAATAATGACAGAACGATGATTATACAAATTCAAGAAGCTTATTTAAGCGTTGCTTAGGTTTCTTTCTAGTTATCGTTCATCAGCAAAGCGTGTTTCTATTATCTAGTATCGGTTATTTCGTCTGTATTTCTAGATATTAGGATAAAACTGTTATAAAAATGGGGGTACTGATTAAACTGAAGTAATGTTTCTTCCAAACTTTTGTACGAAGTAATCTGCTCATGAATGTGGATTTGGATTGATGTAAGTCTCGACATCAATAAATTCCTGTTTTAATTTATACACCGAGACTAAAACCTAATACCTATCGATGCGCTACACCTTATGAAGAGATTATATTGATACAGTAGTAAGGGATAGGACCGGGATTTAATTTTAAAAAATGAAGGAAATAGGAATAACGTGTAATCTGAAATACAGGTCAGTTATTAAGGCATCTAAGAAAAATGTTTATCTGATTAAAAGAGTTCTATTCACTTTTATGTAGGATGTAGAAAGAAATTACTGGAAATTACTGGGATCTTAACTAAGAAGGCGTGTTTTCATTGCACAGCACCGTATCGTAAACTTACTAACTCTCCATTCTTGAACCTCATTTTAGTATCAGGAATTTGGAAGCCATTAGGATGACGCTTAAAACATGTGTCCAAACCATTAAAATACATGTTTCTATATGGTGACATTCACTAAGTTATCACCACTGAGCCCAAAAAATATTTTCGAACCCCCGTATTACTAAAATGGTGTTGACATTAGGAGTCAAAAGTCTTTCGAAGATAACTATGATCGAATACAGAGAGTTACTTATTATATTCACATAAGAGAGGTAAGGTTTCGCAAGCACAGAATAAAACATCACTCATTAACTCCTTGCAAAATTCGACCATTTAACAGCCAAGCTAAGATTATGACGGCTCTTAAGATAGTATTTTTAGGAAAAATTATTATGTACGAAACGACCGTCCAGTGCTTCCAGGTTTTCCATGGTGATCTAGCTTCAATCGACTCATGATTTCAACTATGAAAATATTATGGATTTCACAAGTTTTTGAAAGAAAACCATCCTGTGCATTAAAATAAAGTCTGTGTGATTCCGTTAAATATCATTCAACTATTTTACCAAGCAGGAAAAAGCTTGACATAAACGTCTTAATCACCTAAGAGACTGAAAATACCATATGACCTACATTTTCGTAATGTAATCAATTTATCTTCTTCTCTAATACAATCCGATGTACAACAACATGTTATCGGTGGTATCAATTCATTATCCATATTTCTATGATCTATAGAATGTAAATGTGGTGGATTTAATGCAATATGCTGTTGTACATTATAAACATTATTAGAATGAATTTGTTGTTGATGATCATGATGATGATGATGATGACGTACACAATAATTATAGTGTATACAATTTGATACACTAGATAATCCTGATTTATCTATATTACATGCAATATCACTTGTCATTGGTGATACTGCCAATGCCATGGCATTTGCAGCAGCTCTTAAACGATCATCTCGTTCTATTCCAACCTCCATTTCAGCTAATAATAACTGACGTCTAGCTTCTGATTCACGACGTTTCGATAATAATTCAGTCATATGAAGAATTTCATCCTCAGCATCTATTTGATGCAATGAATTGCATACACAACACGCAATCGCCCCATTATCTTGACCAATGTTATTTGGCATAATTAAATCGGATTGCTTTATATTATTATTACTATTATTATTGCTATCATACATAGGATATTGCTTCTCCTCATTTTGTTCACTTCCTTCATGACTACTATGACTACCACTTCCGGTAGTGGTCATAGTAGTGTGTGCTTTTTCTTTTGAATCCTCATTGTCACAGTCATCACCAATTTTATGGTTACAGATTACTCCGACTTCACCGCTTATCGGATCCATAACATTTGCTAACTGATTAGAATTTTGAATTGAGTTCATTTGGACTTTATGATTTTCACGTTCTTCTGATTGAGAAGATGTATTAAGGCTTTGAAAAGAAGAATTTATGTAAAAATTATCACGTTTTAAATTTTGATAGTGGCAACTTCATTATGACAGAGTACAAATAATAAAAAAGAAACAAATAAAGTATTAAGGCTCATCTGGACTATCTCATCTTCATTCTATCCATACCTTCCATTTTTGTGTATGTTTTTTACACTACTTATAAACATTCAGTAGCTTTAGATGTTAAACTAATTTTCAAGACCTCAGATAATACCACTATCCTGTCAATGGTCTTAACACTTTAATAAATACCAAAACATTTTTCATCCATTATCATCCAATAAAACTACTGGTTTAGAAAATTTATTCTTTAAAAAGAGATTTAAAAATAGGGTTTAATTTGTAGGCTTACGTTTCCAAGTAATTATGAAGAAGAAGAAGAAGAAGAAGAAGAGGAATTTACCGAGGACTAATGAAGTGACTACGAACGTAGCCACGAACAAAACGATGTGTCCCAGGTAAGTAGTGTTTATATTTGTATGGACAAAATGCGAGAAATTACGTTGTACTTCTTTTTGTGTTAACGAGTATGTTACTGATTGTATGACCACTTTTCATTATTGAAGAAGAACTAACATGAGTCACACCAACAGAACTGATGTGACTTTCTTATTTCATATTACAAAACAATCTTCGGAAACGTCTTTATTACAACAAAATTCAAATGAAAAGCAGTTACCTTTCAAGACCAAATGAAAACCATTTATACAACATGAATTTCAACTAACTAAAATACAACTATGTAGTAATCCTAGGCAATTAGCGATTTTGTACAGAAAATAAAATGTGTGTTTCTAAGTACATAAGTATATATGTTGAGATGTAAGTTAACTAATTACTTATTTCTAAAGTTTCATCGACATGGATCAGGAATTCTCGCCACTGAAGGATTATTAATGGCAGTCAACATCAGAAATGTGATCATCACTGATTCAATAAACTGGTTCGTATAAGTTTATTTCATCGTCTAAACTACCTTGTTTCTTTTGATATTTTATGCTTTAAACACTGTTATAACTTCTGAGAATCATTGGAATGCCGAAAAACAGAAGAGATTAAATAATCATTTGGGATTTCTGGTTGCTTATAGATGACCACTAGAAGTTGCGTGATTTCAGACCTATATCGATTTTAGTAGTCAATTGGATTTGTCACATCTTTTACAGACGTAAAACATGTATTCCTGACTCAGATAGTCGGTTAAATATAATGCCAAAATTTTACATGCATACTAAAGTCATTATAATTTAAAATCAACGAACATGCTCAGTCTGTACACAAACTGTTTAAATACTATAAAACAGATTTATATGTTGCTATATTGACGGCTGTAACTACTTGTTATAATGCGAAATATAGCGTGGATATTGCGATAGGACTACACGCAATTCTACCGATTGACCGAATTCAGATATCCTAGTTCGACCCCAATACTGTTCCCCAACTCCAATAAATCAGAACACAGCCGTTAAATGAGAATTGTTTATGGGGTCAGCAGCAGAACAAAAATGGTTTACAGACAAGGCATATTTATACAGTTACGATGACTATTAACAGTAACCAATGGAAAGGAAGGACACGTGAAGGTTATAATTAGGACGACTCAAAATTGACCAATAGGGAAACGACACATGAAAGTCATAGTTAGGACACTGTAAATAATGGCCAATAGGAAATAACATGCGAATTATGTGAAGAGTCTGAAAACATACCATTTTACATTCGAGATAATTTTTGGGATATTCTTGTGAATATCCTAACACCTCCCCTTGGAAAAAATTAATAGCGACGCAATCGAGGGTTTACCTGAAAGTTCTTTGGTTTTCTGCGTTTGCGTGCCGACCTCCTTCGAGGTAACGACCGAGAACTTGAAGAATGTTCTGCTTGATTAGATGACTGAGTTGCCTCCGTTGTAGGTATTGGCGGAAGTTGGAAAGTATCCAGTAGTAAATCGAGTGGGACGCATTTCGTAACTTCAACTTTTTCCTTGGATTCTCTTGGCCTTAGTTGATTATGGTGCCTGGTCCAGATTTCTTTGTTTACTCTGACCTCATACATGACCTTCCCCTGTCTCTTTGCGACTTCACCCTCTATCCATCTATCATACCCATGTCTATAGTCCCGAACATACACTTTCGCACCAACTTTGTAGGGAATTCTAGTGTTCTGCATTCGAGGATTCTGCCGGGTTACTCGCCTGGGTGCCATCGCACTATGGACTGTTCGTAGCCTCCAACCAGGCTGGAGGAGTTCGATGAATCGATTTTGGAGGTCTGCAGCATGCTGTTGTGTAGTAGCAGGAGTTTTTACTTGATTACAGATAGTGCTGATAGGTAGATTGGCAAGACCAAGTTCTTCGAACCAATCTAAACCCAGAAGATTGAGAGGGGATTTGGTGATGTAGCACGTACCCTTGAAGGTTGTACCTCTGAACGAAATACAGCAATTAAGTTCACCATGAAGGCGGAGATGACCACCACATGCACTAACGGCTGTCTGCGAAGATGGTTTGATGGGAGGTTGACCCAAGGTTCGCCAAGTATCTTTCGACAGAATAGTGATATCTGATGCAGTGTCCAACTGCAATCGAACTGGCTGACCATTGATTGAGAGGGTAAGAAATTTGCGTCGCGTGGCGGCATGAGTGTGAAAGACTGCTGCTAAACTCCCTGATGAGGGAACCGGCTTTTTAGGATAACGATGCTGCGTCTGTTCATTTCGACGGCTATTGGGTCGATGGGATTGACAAAAACCGCTTTTGTGACCAACTTTATGACAGCGATCGCACAGCTGCTGTTTGAATGGACAAAATTTCACATAATGCCAGGCTCCACAGTGCCAACATGGAGAGGGGGGCTTCTTGTGAACCGGTCTGGAGTGATTAGAGAAAGAAGGAGCATTGGCTTTCGTAGGACCACAGGTTGTTGATCTCGGAGATTTGTTCTGACGTTGGACAGCGTGAACTTCGCAACCACCCTGGCCCCCAGATTGGACCAAAGTGGTGTCACGCTGCAGGTTGACAATGCGTTGATACTCGTCGGCGATTGCATTAAGTGTCAGCGTAGGGTCTTGTTCAAGGCGGTTCAGCAATCGAGTTCTGATGTCGGAGAATTTGGGTGACTGAAGACTACATATGAATACGAGGGATTTGAATTGGTCGTCGGTAAGGGATTTGAGCTTGAACCGTTCGCACTCACGGTTGACAATGCCAACATGGGTTAAGAAGTCATCGGACTCGTTCATGACCAGTTTTAAACAGCGATAACGCGTATTGAAGAGTGAATGATGGTCACCAAAAAGTTGACTGAGAGTTTGAACAGTGGCATCGAAGGAACGGTCTCGTGGGTTCTGCGGTAGAATGTAGTTGCAATACTTATCAAGCTCTGATGGACCAAGTTTTCGAAGGAGAAGACGCACCTTCCACGAATCATCTCTGTCAGCAAGGTCGACTTTAAAAAGATCTTCATAACGTCTGAACCAGGTATCAAATGTAATATTGGCATCAGGATCATAAAGAAACTCTGAAATACCACTAGTAATACCGTCGACTGATTGAGGGATTGTTGGTGTACATGAGACTCGAGAAGAGATCTGCGTCTGAGTAAACATCTCCATCAGCTTCAGCTGTTGCTTGAACAATTCTTCTAATTTAACTGGATCCATAGCTAGTCAGCAACTTGTTTGCAAAATCTCCGTCGCCAAATTGTTATAATGCGAAATATAGCGTATTGCGATAGGACTACGCGAAATTCTACCGATTGACCAAATTCAGATATCCTAGTTCGACCCCAATACTGTTCCCCAACTCCAATAAATCAGAACACAGCCGTTAAATGAGAATTGTTTATGGGGTCAGCAGCAGAACAAAAATGGTTTACAGACAAGGCATATTTATACAGTTACGATGACTATTAACAGTAACCAATGGAAAGGAAGGACACGTGAAGGTTATAATTAGGACGACTCAAAATTGACCAATAGGGAAACGACACATGAAAGTCATAGTTAGGACACTGTAAATAATGGCCAATAGGAAATAACATGCGAATTATGTGAAGAGTCTGAAAACATACCATTTTACATTCGAGATAATTTTTGGGATATTCTTGTGAATATCCTAACACATGTATAGATGACTAGTGGTGGACACGGAAAGTTTGCCTAGGGGAGTTGGAAAACCCTGATTTATAACCAAAGGTGCACATAAGCTACAGTATCCTGATGGAAAAAATGGCGTGTGAACCAATCGTTGGTCACCGGCTACCAAGAGACTGCATCTCCTCACGATGCTCCACTGTCTTGTGGATCAGACCTTTAGGTCGAAGGCTCAGGGTGTGGTCCCCTAAGAAAACCACCTGCTTCACTTTGGGCACCTGAGCAGTATCACAGCCCTCACACAAATCAAATGAGATTTGTATTCGTTACCCCCTTGTATCAATACAAAAATTTGTTATATAGAAATTTATTCTTTTACATTCTACATTGGATTACTTACTTGTTTATTTATTTATTTATTTTATCATTTTAGATTACCTCTGGTATCTTATCATTAAGTTGTTTTATAATATGCCTTATAACAAGTATATATTCTGGTAAAAAAGGTAATTTAATTGCATCTTATGATAATACATGTAAAACAATTACATTAGAACAATATAAACAAACAAAACAATTTTATAATAATATATCATTTAATAATAAAATAATCAATAATAGTTATCATCAATCAATCAATCAATTAATCAATAATTCAAATTTTAATAAACAATCGATAAAATCATTATGTTGTTATGAAATTATTAAAAATACATGTGAATGTTATATAAATCATTATAATCAATATATAGAATATTATCATAATATATCATGTCATTTATTATTATCATCAATTAAAGATTATATTATATTACAATCAGCATTAATGTGTATTGGTTCTGGTGTATCATTATGGTTATGGTTTATATTTATTGAAAATAAATTAAAATTATTATTAATTAATAATCAATACACAAGAATAAGTTTTTCATCAATAACAAATAATCAATTAATTAACACTTGATATATTGATTGATTAATTAATTCATTAATTAATTTAATCAATAAATTAATAATTAATAATTAAGATTTTAATAAAAATTTAATCAATAAATCAATAATTAATTATTTTTTATGTAATGTATAATATAATATTAAATAGTATTTAATAATTGTAAATAATTATTGAAATAGTAAATAATGAAGTGTTAAGTTACATGTTTTAAAAAATCAAAAAAAAAAAAAATGTAAAAATAAAAAAACTTGAAAAGATGATCGTTTTATTAAATTAAAATTTCATTTATATCAATTATTAATTGTAATGATAGTAAAATAATGAATATCAATGATCAACAAATATTGACATTTATTTAAATAAATAAATAAATAAAATTACCAATAATTGTTTACATTCAAAAATAAACAAAAAAAACAAACAAAAGTATTGATTATTCAATGTTCAATTTCATTATTGTAGAATAATAATCTCCATGTATGAGTATATATATATAGATATAATTAGCTGTATATTTTATAATTATAATTATGTATTTATTAATGAATCTTTATTGATTTATTTTTTATTATTTTAAGTATAAATAAATTTATGTTTTATTACTGTTTAAATTTTCTTTTGTATTTTTAACATAACCAAATATTATCAGAAAGGCTTTTTGTGGAGATTTAGTATTTTCATAATTGAAAACGTGAGTCAACTTCGTGGATTTGTTGGAGTTAGACATAAACACCATCGGATGCCGGCTCAGTGGGATAGAGGTTAAATGCTCTGGCGCGAGACTGGTAGGTCTTGGGATCGAATCTCGCTAGGCGAGGTCGTGGATGCGCACTGCTGAGGAGTCCCACAGTAGGACGAAATGGTCGTCCAGTGCTACCAGGTTTTCGATGGTGGTCTAGCTTCAATTAACTCACACTTTCAACTACGAAAACATTCAAATATTCCTCATAATAATAATGATAATAATGATAACACAATTCAGTGATTATTTAAATTTCTTTGCCAAGATATCTAAACTCATTTCTTCATGATAATGTGAAATTCTGTCACAGAGTGGGGATCAACTGTTGAAGTAAATCTCTTAGTGAAATAAACATTTAACCACAAGTATTGACATGAATAGTCAATAATTGTTTTTTTTTTAATAAAAATAGCGTCATTACCCTATCGTTACCAATAATACGTTGCTCTTTCTTTCTTTAAGAGTTACAGTAAATTATTAAATAATCACCACAACAGGAAGAGGGATAATCTGGCAGAGACGTTCAAATAAGCGAACAATCGACGTGAATATACAACTGAACAACCTTTTTCGAGATAAAGGACGTAATATAAAGATGTAATAGAATATAAGTTATTTCATTGCTCTCACTTTTGGACCTAAATTGAAAATGAACAAAATGTAACTGTAAACCAATAAAAATTATTGGTTTGTGATATGTAGTAGGTCATAGAACTTCCAGAACAACACTCAGATTTCGGGAGCTTGTAGTAAATCCAAATCATCTCCTTTTTCTCTCACATTTTGTCTGAAATGTATCAACATTCCGGTTAATTTATGAACATCTGTCCATTCTTTGGGGAGCTTAGTAACGAGTAAAGCTGGTGAGCTCTGTTTTTCACTCTACTATTTGCTTCAGTTTTTCCTGAGTTACAGTACAGCTTTATGAACACTTCTAATTCTAATAAGGAGTCCTAGTGTATTAATGATGTTGACAAGTTATTCCAAAATTTCATGTGTGTTTTTATTCAGTACATCTAAAATCAGACACAATTACAACTCAGTCTTCAAAAGAATCCTTCGACTTGTTCTTCAGAAGAGAGGAAAAGAGTGAGAACATCTCACCCAGTCAGCATTCATCGGAAACAACTTAGAAACGTTGAAAAAATGACGAATTATACATCAAATTATGATTATTCTAAAACAAAGAATATTAGAGCGAACAATCATTACCATAATCAGTCTCCACAATTTTTATATCACAAAAGGCAAAATAGGTCATGCTACTAAACTAAACAATATTATGTTAAAAAATGGTGAACTTCTACCCGACGTTTGGGCTGATAATGTCGTTCAGAAGGACGATAAAAGCTCCACGACCAAACCATCCAGCTCAGAGAACAAACCTACATCAAAATGGTGGACTTTGTATCTCATACGCCCTCGATACTACAAAAATGTATCATCTGTAGGTGATAAAATTTATTTACAAGAGGTTAGGATAATTCACAGTAAGCTATCAATTTATAATTAATATTTTAGGGACCCAAGATCTAACTCCAGGTTGATCGTTTCTGATTGTTACCGAAATATATAAATGTCTCCAATTCTTGTATATAATCGTCGAATCAAATCGCATTAGAGAATAACGGAATTAAATAAGTCAAATTCGAGAATGAGTTTCAAGTACGTGCATTTCATACAATACTTAATCGGGAAGCGAAGCAAAACAAAATGACGCCCAGTGGAGAAGGAGAGTGAACCAACTCCATTTAATCAAGCGTTAATCGATATTTATAACCGATCAAAAATAAGTTATAGGCATATGATGAGTAAAATAAGAAACGCACACACATACAGTCATATAAAAACAATAAAAGTTAATAAACGAATAATTAACAAGGTCAAAATGTAGCTTAAGAAGAATGTATAGATTGATCTATCCACAGGCTAGAATAACCTATGTGGGCTCGACATAGGACCAGCCACTACAATATAATAACAAAGTAGAATGCGGATCAAATGCTTAGTAGGAAAATTTTGTTTAGTTAATAGAGATAATAATGTCTTGTGAATACAATATATAAAAAAGAGGTTTTGTCCTAGTGAATAAATCAGCTCCATACATTATCTTCTCTACTTTTTGGATATCCATTCTTCCCAGAGGCAATGCGTCATGCAATTTTCAAAGTGATCAATCCTAACCAGAATATATTTGTTCCTCCGACTACTATTACGTAAACCTACATTAATGTCAGTACTCATTATCTCCTTTTAAACAGTCAGGTTTCACATTTTTGAAAAGTATTCGAGGCTTAGCTTAGTTCCTGAACATTCGATATACCTTACGGACTCTGACATAGTGTCATGCATCTTTACCATGATTACGTAATCAATATCTCAGTTTGATCACTTCAATCATCTTATTTTACATGGATTTACAGGAGTTTTATCAAAAACATCCGAAAATAAACTATGGAAGCATTAATTGTTACGAACAGTGTGGTATTTAAAAATTAACTAATTACAAATATTGAAAATAGATTTCATTTCTTGAATAGGCTGAACACCATACCAATTGCTCGTCCGATTATTACAATTTATGATAAATTTCACTGGCAGTCCTATTTTCCTAACATTAATTGGAAGTACTCAGCTATGTAAAATAAACTTTCATTCGAGTCTTCTGCATGATTTGTCCGGCAAAAACGAATATCCGAACAATGCCTTCAACTTAATTTACCTATACTCTTGTTGATTATCAGCAAAGCATATTTATAGTTTCAGAAGATTCGGGATCTTTAGAAATTTCAAAATCAGTGGTCCATAGGACTTAATCAAATGAACTAATCTTGTTGATAAATCCTTTATAGTGGCTAGAATTTACAAACTAATATTTAGCTTCTAGCTCTATGGCAACATAGAAGTTATATTTCTAAAAATGGTACTTTCTGTAGTTTACTTCCCTTTCTCATGAGATATTAGTCTGACATTTTGAAAACGGAAATACTGCCTTTTAGACCTATACGTTTATTTTATTCGAGGTTATTGTTTCTTATAATAATAAAGTGGGAAGTTATATCCAGGTTATTTAACTTAAGAAAAATATCTAGCAATGATTATATGGATGAAGACAAACACTGTAATGGCTAAATGATTTTCAACTTTTTTGTTGACCTATAACTATCAATTTTTTTCTAGGTATCCATACCAAGGTTGGACTTGGTAGGTTCAAATTAATTGTTATATCCCAAAGGAGTAGAAAAATAGTATTTCCGACGTTTCGTGACTTATTGTAAGTCACTTCTTCAGAATAAATAAATCACTGATATTAAATTAACACCAGTTTATTATTATTATTATTATTATATTATTGCGCGACCTTCTTTCACTGTTTTCGGTAGGTAAATGCCTCACATCTGACACGCTTGAACTCCACTAGTTACGGCTTTTCTTAAACCCAGTCACTAGTAGGCACATTATTATAGATTTGATCACTATAGGGCGAATTCGAGCTCGGTACCCGGGGATCCCACTTATGCTGATTTTCAAAATTTCTAAAACCATTCATTTATAAAAACGAATATTTTCATAAAACTTAAGATGGTGACTGGTATGAGTTTGGGTTTTTCTCATTGTAACACTGAAAACTAGAACAATGAATGATAAAAACAAACTAGTATTCAATGATCTATTCATTATATATTGTATGGTTACTATCAACAACAACAATAACAAAAAGAAATACTATTAATCAATTACTATTAATTTAGCTAACTATATCATGTAGCAACTAATCGGTAAACAAAAAAAAACTATCAATATATGAAAAACATTAGATAAACATCTACTCATCTAATTCATATCAACTTATCTTAATGAAATTAAGAAAATAAAAAGGTTTTTAGAAAAAAAAAAGGAAACAAAAGGAAACGTAACATTGAAGTACACACTAATCAATAAAACCTGAGATAAACAAACAACAAATAATTTTCTTGCTATTTTTGTTTATTGTTTATTTTTCTCTCTGATCACAATTTCTTTTTATTTCCATCTTCGTTTTTTTTATTTGTAACAGAATTGAATATTGAAGAAAGTAATTGCTCTTTAGATTTTTCCATGAATTGTTTACTAATCTATAAAGTTTAAAAAGAACAAAAAAACAATAAGTAATTAAAATATTTTTGTTTTTTTTTGTAGAGATTGCTTAAAATGAAGATAATTTCTGGGTGGGGGATGTTGTTTTACATCACTAACTGACCTTCATAAGACAACATAAAGTGTACTTTAAGATAGTTATAATTGATATCAATCAATGGTGGTTATTCAAATGTACAAAATGTTGAGTAAATTATCTTTTATATTGTTGTGTCCCGAAGAGATTTATGAATGGTAACTTTGAGAACTATTTATGGACCGATGTGATATGTATATTTCCTATTGTATAATTACTAAGTAACCTAGCTATTTGTATTCATGTTCCTTTTATTATTAGCTTTATATTGACCCATAGAATATTACCGCACGATTTACCATTCTTGAGTTATCCCCAGTCTATTAATTACTGTCTCCCACATTCACAACTATATTTGGTTAAATCTTATACAAATTTTGTTTTCTATTTTATGGTACGATGTATTCAGTTTGTTTGGTATATAAACCCAGTATGTTTGTGAATAATGATTCATATTGCAGAGGCTGTTATTGGTGTTCTGGACTTAAGTGACTGGGCTAGGCAGAAAGCAGGACTGATAAGTACTCAAGACTGCTCATACGACTTTCGGGTATCATTGCTCTGATCGATAATTCACTCCTCTCTAATTGTCGGAAATCAGCACGTTCCTATATTAACAAGGCACGCACTCACTCGATATAACATACATCCAGTAATGAAATTCATTTACATAAATCACTGAATTATGACATTTGTAATTCAATATCAAAAACGAAAATTGTTCATTCTAAATCCCCTATCTATCTTAGTTGCTTTACAAATAAATTTTCAATCATCATGAACACTGTGTTACAGTTGTGTTTACGATACATCGATAATTTCAACTCTTTTGATCCTGCCTTAAAAATGCACACATCAAAGATTATACCTTCCTACTGCTAGTTTAATGATAAAGATTTAAAATGTGTAAACGTTATTCTTATTGAGAATATTTATCAAATTTATTTTTAATCTGACATTTTATGCTCTTATTGTTTGTTTTTTTCAAACTGATACTGCGAATCCGTTACGTTATATCTATCGCTAATGTAAAGATGCTTTTAGAACAGTTGATCAGTGCCGTATGAACAAACCAATCATATTGATTACGGTAGAGCATTGATGATAATTTCTGTTACTGTTTTGAGTTCTTTGATTTCTCTCTCCTCTTTCTAATCGCATAACGTGACTGTACAATATCCTATTCGATATCTATTGTTTCAAAACACTAATGACGTTGAGGCTATGTCATTTTTTTGGTATCTACAACCTCTTTTTATTCTGTTCAATTACGGACAACTTATTTACAAGATTGATGATCAATACGGTGCATTCGCCGATAACATTGCTGTACACTAAACTCATTTCATCACTGAATAAACACTAAGTGTTCATCATTTACTTCACATGATTAACACCTCTATGACAAATGTTCGATTAAAACAATTTACGAATCACGTCTTTTCAAATGATGTACCACTGTTTCTTAAAAAATATAACATCTATTTAGATTAGACCTGATCATGGCTGTAGATTGGTGTCCATACTGTAATAATTTCGGCAATAGATATAATACTTATTATTACAATGAATTAAACTTTTCAATGGGAATCACTGGATTATGATGGTTCGCTTCTGACTAGCTCTACAGGATTTAGACTTGATCCCTAACACGGTCATAAGTACGTGTTATTGAATATTATCAAAGTATAATGAAATTTTCTTATTAGGCTGAAGCTATTCCACAATATAAAATTATCGTGATCAAAACTAAATACACGTGTCGTTTTAACAAATACCAGTTCTTAGTCACACTCGGTTTACTAAAGTCAGAACACTATATTTCTTGTATCCAGTAATTTCCAAAGATTGTCCGCTATTCAACTGCAATAATGCAATATACTCTCGTCGAATGACTAGGATTTTTCGTCACAGTTAAAACACTCCAACAAAAGGATGAAAATTTATTATTGGTAAGAACCTAAGCGAACTAGAGTTTGCTTAAAACGGCCATATAATTTATTCCTACTTGTTACGTAGATACGGTGAACCATACCTGCTAAAGATTCCCATGTTTAGGATGTTTAGAAGTGAAAAACTTTTTACCCATCGTCACTTGCTCTGATAGTTTTCATAAATTTTGTTTAGAAGTGTTTATGGCAAATTCAAAAAGATATAATGTTTGATCAAAATGGAGAAATTCTTCTTATAGTGAATACTGTGATCAATACTATTTACTATCATCCTGTGAAGCGGAAATCCTACTTATGAATAGAAATCCTCTCTATCCTAAAATGCTTTCATATCCTTTTCCTTAATAGTTCAACAGTTTTATATGAATTGTGTTTCCTGACGATAAATTAATGTCACTATTTCAGTAAACATTTTCCATTAGTTTCTCTATATTTTTTAAATGTTGGACTAAATGGGGATTTATTGCATTGGATCACATTGAGATATAAATCAGACACATTGCTTACCGGTGTTTCTGAGAGAAATTGCACATTGGCACAATTCCATCTGTGGTTTCATGATCAAAACGTTTGATTAAGAACTGTTGAGTCACATGTTTTAAAAGCTCAGATTATTTACCTCGTTTTTGGTAATTGAGTAGAATTACTCGCCCCCATACAACTTTTATATCTCAAAACATAGTAATTAAATCTATACTCACTTACTGCTTTATAATGATAATAAATATTTTTTTAAAAATTATATCTTACCAGTTTAGACAATTTTTGGAAGCTTTCATTAAGTTTATCCATTGCTTTGACAGTTTTATTGAGTGAGTTAGCTAATGCAGTGATTTCTTCAGATTTTTCTGTAGGACCATTTTCTATGTTATCCAAAGTCATAGCTCGTCTACGTGGTATCCATTTGAATTCATTTTTCTGTATATATAATAGACATATTTATATTTATTGCAAAATATAATAAAAAATCAACAGATTTAATCCTTTGTGAAAAAAAAGTCGTCCCAAATAACTAGCAAGTGACTTAATGACTTAACAGTGTGGTATGAAAGAAAACCTAACGATTTAGAAATGATATTAATTCAATGTTGTTGTTGTTGTTGAAAGCATCATTACATGGACTATAAACATACTATTCACTATTATACAGACTAAAAACATTGTTCTCTTATGGTGAATGGTAAATTTGATCATATTTGTTAAAACAAGTTAATGTACGGTACCAGATTGTATTCATATAAATGACAGATCAATGCGAATAAAATCGTTGAGCAGTCGGTGAATGAATTTAAATAGCCTCATTAAACTCCTTATCTGTAAAAGCAGTAGGGAGAATTCTATATGTGTACCTCCAAAACACTGAAGCTACTTTTATCGAAAAAGCTGTTCCGACTACTGCATTTAAAAGTACTTTGTTTATTATTGTTTATCAAGCTGATTATTTGATGAGGTAACGTTTCGCATGGTTACATGATCATATCTATACAGATTTTTCATTTAGCGAACCCCTTTTCATATATATAATCTTAAGAGGATATTTTTGGCACTGTCATATTTTCTGGCTTCGATGATTTAATTATGATACTTTCAGGGAACACTATAGACAATATAATCAGTAAAAACGTCAAACTATTCAGCTCAGAGAACTTAATATTACATTTAACATAAATTTAAACAATATATACAAAGATTATATATATAAGGAACCTCATCGGTTTTTGTACTCTGTAATTATGAAAACACTTTTGAGCGTTCATAAGTATTTATAAGATTAGAAATCAGTATTTAAGGCCATGCTACGAATTTATTAGGACATAAAAGATAATTTATAACTGATCCACTGTATGTAAGGATTGATAGTGGCTATCAGTGGAATCCAGGACTCACGTTTCGTCTTATTTGGGACTCGTCAGCTGGATGTACCTGCATCTCAGAGTTGATGTTCACTCTGGGACTCTGGGATGCACAGTATGCACATATGTCAATAACAGACTGACCAGTTGCAGTCCTAAACAGCTATGGGAAGATTCAAACAAGTAATACTAAATGAGTTTCATCCACTGTATGTTTATTGTTATTTCAGTAAGTTAAACAAATAAGTTTTTCATGTTAAACAACCTCGTAAATGTTACCAACTGAACGAAATTGACAACGTGAACAACTAAAGTAGATATAATGTGTTATTGTGTTAACATGATTGTTTGATTAACATATTCATTAAATAACGTAAAACGGATCACTTGTGAGTCATTAAATGAAATACAGCTTAAGCTGTTCATTAACATATTTTATCTGGATATTTTAAATGTTGATTAAGTAAACTGCATGTTATTTTTTGCTGGAACTACACAAAATGTATTCATTAAGTATAGAGATGGATGGTAGCTAGCAGTGGAATCTAAAACGTGCGTTTTGTCCCATTTTGGACTCGTTAGTTGGATTTATTTTCATCCCAGAATTGATTAATTTCAATCCTAAACATCAAAGGGAAGATTCAACTAACCAATAAAAATAACTTAAAATATAATATATTTGACGTAAATCAAACGTTTCGCTCAGCATTCTGGTTCAAGCTTTTTCAAGGATATATAATTAAACATCAAAATGATCGAATATAAATAGGTACATAGTTCTTCGGCTAACTGTATACTAAGTATGTTATCTAATCACGTTAACAATGTTTTGGAGTAGGTGTTTGCTATATTGTGTATGAAACATGTTGTATGAAACGAAAAGTGTTTCAAGGTAACAGATTATGTATGTATTTGTAAGTAGATCTGAGGTGTGACAAGAAACGTTATCACTATTTATCATCTCTGATCGGCGAATTTGTAAGAAAACATACAATTTATATGTATGATATAAGTCAAATTTGTCACAGCATGCATAAAATGAAGATAAATAAACAGAATGAAAATAAACGAATGAATGTTTGTGTTATTTTGCTGTTACAGTTAATTGTTCATTATATTCAGAATAATACAATTGATTAGAACAGCTGACTGTAATTGTTGTTATCCAAATAATCAATGATATATATTAAATGGAATAAAGATTTCAGGTTTACTTATTAATTATTAGTTGCCAAGGGACAGCTAATTGTATTCCATCTCTCCTATTAATACAGTTTGATTTGGCCTATATGTGTAGGGCTTCGGCTTTTAGTTTTTCTTCGTAAAAATTTAAATTTTTTTGAAGTTTTCTTGTGCCATTAAAACCAATTATATGACCTAACTCTATTGAGTCTAATGTTATAGCTGATTTCTTTATAAGCTTTTTTATATGATCTGAGGACTTAGAAATGTGCTTTAAGCAAAGTTTATGTTCCTTCACCCTTACATTCAGTTGCCGTTCACAGTAAAACTGTGAAGTGTCTATCCATTTTTATAGAGTTATAATTCATACCAAAGTCATTGACATGAAGCATTTAATATTACCAAAAGCATTCAATCTCTACAATAAAACTGGATACATTTTATTTGTGACAGAATGCTTATTGTTTCAAGTCGTCAGTCACAACGTAGAACTTCGTACATGCATACATCAGTCCGAGTTGCAATACCACATAAGCACAGAGATGAAGTTGTCCATTCAAATCCCATAGTGATAGAAGTAGTAAGAGTATAAGCAATAATCTGAAAGATTAGGGTTTGAAGATGTTATTCAAGAAGTATAATCCATTGAAATAAATTTGAAGAGTAAAAAAAGATAGAAACATGAAGAATTCAAGAGGTTAGAATTAGGGAGAACACAAAGAGTGAATGCACCTTGGTCTATTGTCTAGACATATCATTGATTGATAGTGAACAAATCATGGTTCCTATTTCATAACAGAATAATCTAACGATGATTTAGAAGATTTAAAAGAAAAAGGAAAAATACATATCTCTACCGAAGGAAGAAAAACAATCGTTAAAAAAAGAAAATTCACTCAATTTGATACATTTTTCATCATCCATCATCAGCATCATCATCTTCTTTTTCTTAAAAATGAAAGAAAAAATCTCATTTATTCTCTGACTCATATGAAAAAATATCTTGAATAAATATGAATTCTCAGAAGGGGTCTTTGTGGGGATTTTAATAATTTTACATAGTTGAAATCATGAGTCAATTGAAACTAGACCACCATGGAAAACCTGGAAGC